>NC_140233.1:1410000-1537500 GCF_951802725.1 Rutilus rutilus
GTGTGTGTGTGTGTGTGTGTGTGTGTGTGTGTGTCTCAGCTGCAAATGTCAGTGTTTCTCTTCCACTGAAATCACATTCAGTTTATTCCTCAGACAGAAGAGCTGCAGAATTACACACTACACACACACATCAGACTGATATATATAGACACAAGGAACACATTTAATATGGGTTTGGAATATATACAGATGAGGAATAGAACTGAATAGTTTTGAAAACCTTTCCTGAGAACTTTTTAGATTTTCTATCAGATATTAAAATATTGTTGTAAGCAGGGTGCGAACTACGGGGGAGCTAGGGGGAGCTCGGCTCCCCTTAATAAGACATGGGCTCCCCTGAAAACGTGATTTGTGAAATTTTGGGGGGTCTCAAAAAATATAGACAATGTGTTATTTTGACGTGCAATTTCAGTTTTGTGTAATGTGATCATCAAGGATTATTATGTGTAAAATAGCAAAAATATCATTCATTCATGCAGGGTGGTGATTTAAACCTACCGGTAATTCACTTCAATAAAGATAACTATGCATGCTATTCTTGTCATGAGCATCAAGGTGTGGTGGCGCTGCGGTGCAAATTCCACTCATGTTAACTCACAGATTCGTCGAAAAAAATATAAACGAGGCCATTGATCTGCGCGCAAAGTCCTTGAAATCCATTCTGTGTTAAGGTAAAGCATGTTATTCCCAAAATGTGTTGTGGCTTGGTTGTTATAGGTCTGCATGACTCTCGATGTCTTAGGCCTAATTGACCGGAGGAATTATGGTATTCTTCTGTAGCCCGACGAATAATTTAACCGTTGTTCATGTGAACTCAAAGACAGCCTATTTATAGACTATTTGTTGGTGGATGTTTGCTGTTTGACCTATCAATTCGGGTCGATAAAGTGTAATAGGGTAAATCCTGTATAGTGATTTATCCTATATAGTGCTTGCATAAAGCAAGTAGTGCATACACTTGTGACTTGTAGCTGTTATATATCTGTCGTGAACAATCCATTCATTGCGTCTGTCACGTGACAGATGAACGAAAGATTCTGAAGGTAAAGTAATTATTTATGTTCCTTGTAAATTATTTTTGACTGCATTATAATGATTTCTTAATTCAGAATATAATCAAGATTGCGTAGGTGGATGTGTTCGGGGGATTTGCCTGTTAAAAGTATAACATTTAAAGCCCCTTAGATGAACGAAATGGCCCGAGAAAAGATTCTTTCATTTTGAGGGACGAGATCAAACAAGAGAGTCAGTAAAATGATTCGAACTTCCCATCCTCTTATGGCACGCGCATAACCAATACCCCCCCCCCCCATTGAAAAAAACAAAACAAAACAAAAGTGGGCTCCCCCAAAAGACACGGTATAGTTCGAACACTGGTTGTAAGGAAATCTAGTTAAATTACTGTATATGAAATAGACAGACAGTGTTTCATTTCTAGGGTGAGAGTGACTGATTGAAACTTTGAGCTGTTTTAGAAACATATAGTCTATTCGCAATGAAAGCGTTCAAACTGCAATATTAAACACACAGAACAACTGCAAAGAGTCCAATGTGTAAACGATATGATTTAGGCATTAAATCCAGCAGAAACTCCAGAACAATCTGCATATTTCTACACACTCAGGACAGCCGTCAGTCCCTGAAGCTCACCGTCCGAGTCCAGCGTTTCTCCACTCTTACACACTCTTGTGATCCCAGTAAAGCCAGTCCAGCGTTTCTCCACTCTTACACACTCTTGTGATCCCAGTAAAGCCAGTCCAGCGTTTCTCCACTCTTACACACTCTTATGATCCCAGTAAAGCCAGTCCGAGCTGTAATGTGATTGGTTAATGAGACATAATGAGACACAGCTGACGCTCGTTGAGGATCCTCTTTCTCCAACGGCAGAGACAGAGGTTTGATCTTATATAAGAAGATCTGGAGGAGTTACAGCTGGAGAATGGCCGTCGTTCAGGTGAGTCTCTGTCCTGGTGAAACTCTTCCTCATCTTCCTCTCTGTTAGAGTCTCAGTGCTCATCATAAATGTCTGATTCCCTTTATAACACAGATTGCTGTAATGTATTGCACACTGCTGTTGATCGACGATTACTCTGATATCAGAGTGTGCTCATTCCTCCTAGCATTAGCTATGGTCATTTATAATGGGAATGCTAATATTTCTGTGTTTCTGCTGTGGTTTATTCCAGGTTTCTGAGTGATGTCGTGTGTGTGCTGAAGGTGTGACGGAAGCAGATAAAGCTGATCTCAGTACAGTACAGCAGGGTCTCAATTCTGCTGCAGAAACTCAGAGCAACTCCTGTTCTTACTTCAGTCTCTGACTTCTTACTTCTGTGAGTTTATTCATAATCATATTATCATTCAGTTTTAGAATATATGCAATATCTATATTTGACTCTAGGCAGCAAAAGAAATATGCACTGGTTCTTCTGAAAGACATTACTAAATAAAATATTAATTTTTAAAGTACTGGTTCCGGCAAATAAGTGTAATAAATTAAACTGAAATTCAACACTCAATTTGCATACATAAGCATTTTGAAGTGAATTGTATGAAACCATGATTGGGAGTTGTTTAGTTTAACGCTGATATTTTAGCTATCGTTTCTGTTTGTTGTTTTATGCTAATTTAATTTGTTTTTGTGTACTTGTGTGCTGTTCTTTGGAGCTCTTATTTATGTATTGTCGTTGTGTTTTTTTATATTATTTAGAAAGAAATCACTCCTGCACTAGAACCTTCGTTTATTTGCCACCGCCAGTAAACGCATAAAACAAGAAATGCGGAGAACAACAAAGAGGATTTCATCAATTCACCAGTGCAGACAGAAGACGGGACAGGAGGTTTTCATTAGCGCCCAGGTAACACACACACATCTAGTGAAGCACGCGCCTAGGTAACACACACATCTAGTGAAGCACACGCCCAGGTAACACACACCATCTAGTGAAGCACAGGTAACACACACCATCTAGTGAAGCACAGGTAACACACACCATCTAGTGAAGCACAGGTAACACACACACCATCTAGTGAAGCACAGGTAACACACACACCATCTAGTGAAGCACAGGTAACACACACACCATCTAGTGAAGCACAGGTAACACACACACCATCTAGTGAAGCACAGGTAACACACACACACCATCTAGTGAAGCACAGGTAACACACACACACCATCTAGTGAAGCACAGGTAACACACACACCATCTAGTGAAGCACAGGTAACACACACACACCATCTAGTGAAGCACAGGTAACACACACACACCATCTAGTGAAGCACAGGTAACACACACACACCATCTAGTGAAGCACAGGTAACACACACACCATCTAGTGAAGCACAGGTAACACACACACCATCTAGTGAAGCACAGGTAACACACACACCATCTAGTGAAGCACAGGTAACACACACACCATCTAGTGAAGCACAGGTAACACACACACCATCTAGTGAAGCACAGGTAACACACACACCATCTAGTGAAGGACAGGTAACACACACACCATCTAGTGAAGCACAGGTAACACACACACACCATCTAGTGAAGCACAGGTAACACACACACCATCTAGTGAAGCACAGGTAACACACACACATCTAGTGAAGCACAGGTAACACACACCATCTAGTGAAGCACAGGTAACACACACACCATCTAGTGAAGCACAGGTAACACACACACACCATCTAGTGAAGCACAGGTAACACACACACCATCTAGTGAAGCACAGGTAACACACACACATCTAGTGAAGCACAGGTAACACACACACATCTAGTGAAGCACAGGTAACACACACACATCTAGTGAAGCACAGGTAACACACACACACATCTAGTGAAGCACAGGTAACACACACACACACACATCTAGTGAAGCACAGGTAGCACACACACATCTAGTGAAGCACAGGTAGCACACACACATCTAGTGAAGCACAGGTAACACACACACATCTAGTGAAGCACAGGTAACACACACACATCTAGTGAAGCACAGGTAACACACACACATCTAGTGAAGCACAGGTAACACACACACACATCTAGTGAAGCACAGGTAACACACACACACACACATCTAGTGAAGCACAGGTAGCACACACACATCTAGTGAAGCACAGGTAACACACACACACCATCTAGTGAAGCACAGGTAACACACACACCATCTAGTGAAGCACAGGTAACACACACACATCTAGTGAAGCACAGGTAACACACACACATCTAGTGAAGCACAGGTAACACACACACATCTAGTGAAGCACAGGTAACACACACACACATCTAGTGAAGCACAGGTAACACACACACACACACATCTAGTGAAGCACAGGTAGCACACACACATCTAGTGAAGCACAGGTAGCACACACACATCTAGTGAAGCACAGGTAACACACACACATCTAGTGAAGCACAGGTAACACACACACATCTAGTGAAGCACAGGTAACACACACACATCTAGTGAAGCACAGGTAACACACACACACATCTAGTGAAGCACAGGTAACACACACACACACACATCTAGTGAAGCACAGGTAGCACACACACATCTAGTGAAGCACAGGTAACACACACACACCATCTAGTGAAGCACAGGTAACACACACACCATCTAGTGAAGCACAGGTAACACACACACATCTAGTGAAGCACAGGTAACACACACACATCTAGTGAAGCACAGGTAACACACACACATCTAGTGAAGCACAGGTAACACACACACACATCTAGTGAAGCACAGGTAACACACACACACACACATCTAGTGAAGCACAGGTAGCACACACACATCTAGTGAAGCACAGGTAGCACACACACATCTAGTGAAGCACAGGTAACACACACACATCTAGTGAAGCACAGGTAACACACACACATCTAGTGAAGCACAGGTAACACACACACATCTAGTGAAGCACAGGTAACACACACACACATCTAGTGAAGCACAGGTAACACACACACACACACATCTAGTGAAGCACAGGTAGCACACACACATCTAGTGAAGCACAGGTAGCACACACACATCTAGTGAAGCACAGGTAACACACACACATCTAGTGAAGCACAGGTAACACACACACATCTAGTGAAGCACAGGTAACACACACACACATCTAGTGAAGCACAGGTAACACACACACACACACACATCTAGTGAAGCACAGGTAGCACACACACATCTAGTGAAGCACAGGTAGCACACACACATCTAGTGAAGCACAGGTAACACACACACATCTAGTGAAGCACAGGTAACACACACACATCTAGTGAAGCACAGGTAACACACACACACACACACACATCTAGTGAAGCACAGGTAACACACACACACACACATCTAGTGAAGCACAGGTAACACACACACACATCTAGTGAAGCACAGGTAACACACACACCATCTAGTGAAGCACAGGTAACACACACACACCATCTAGTGAAGCACAGGTAACACACACACACCATCTAGTGAAGCACAGGTAACACACACACCATCTAGTGAAGCACAGGTAACACACACACACCATCTAGTGAAGCACAGGTAACACACACACACCATCTAGTGAAGCACAGGTAACACACACACCATCTAGTGAAGCACAGGTAACACACACACCATCTAGTGAAGCACAGGTAACACACACACCATCTAGTGAAGCACAGGTAACACACACACCATCTAGTGAAGCACAGGTAACACACACACCATCTAGTGAAGCACAGGTAACACACACACCATCTAGTGAAGCACAGGTAACACACACACACCATCTAGTGAAGCACAGGTAACACACACACACCATCTAGTGAAGCACAGGTAACACACACACCATCTAGTGAAGCACAGGTAACACACACACATCTAGTGAAGCACAGGTAACACACACACCATCTAGTGAAGCACAGGTAACACACACACATCTAGTGAAGCACAGGTAACACACACACATCTAGTGAAGCACAGGTAACACACACACACATCTAGTGAAGCACAGGTAACACACACACACACACACATCTAGTGAAGCACAGGTAGCACACACACATCTAGTGAAGCACAGGTAGCACACACACATCTAGTGAAGCACAGGTAACACACACACATCTAGTGAAGCACAGGTAACACACACACATCTAGTGAAGCACAGGTAACACACACACATCTAGTGAAGCACAGGTAACACACACACACACACACACATCTAGTGAAGCACAGGTAACACACACACACATCTAGTGAAGCACAGGTAACACACACACACATCTAGTGAAGCACAGGTAACACACACACACATCTAGTGAAGCACAGGTAACACACACACACATCTAGTGAAGCACAGGTAACACACACACACATCTAGTGAAGCACAGGTAACACACACACACATCTAGTGAAGCACAGGTAACACACACACACACATCTAGTGAAGCACAGGTAACACACACACACATCTAGTGAAGCACAGGTAACACACACACACATCTAGTGAAGCACAGGTAACACACACACACATCTAGTGAAGCACAGGTAACACACACACACATCTAGTGAAGCACAGGTAACACACACACACACATCTAGTGAAGCACAGGTAACACACACACATCTAGTGAAGCACAGGTAACACACACACATCTAGTGAAGCACAGGTAACACACACACATCTAGTGAAGCACAGGTAACACACACACATCTAGTGAAGCACAGGTAACACACACACATCTAGTGACGCTCTGCGAGTCTTGAACCTGTCACACTAGTGTTGAGGCTCTCGACTGCATTGCTAGTGTTAGCATGGCATCTCTAGTCTTTTAGTATTGATTAGATGTGTGTTGTCATTCAGAGTCGATGTGCGGTCTGTATCATTTCTCTTTTGTTTCCACAACCATCCACCAGCACCATCCGAGACTCCTCTACTCCAGCCTCCTCTTACTTTCTCCATCTTTGTCCTCAAGCCTTCGCACTCCTGCCTTGTGGATGAACATCAAAATAGAATTAAAGGAGCGCAGTATCAGCCGTTTACACTCATGGCCAGCAGAAGTGTTCTTCACTAATGAAGGCCAAACTACCTCTCGCTCACAGGTCACACATCCAGTGACGAACTCTCAACATCTGTGTTTCTGTGAGTTTAATACTAGAGGCAAAAAAACACTCCAGCACAGTAGGTGGCGCTAATTTACCTACAACCTTTGTTTGTTTGTTAGCCTCCAGTAAACGCATAAAAGAAACGCGGACGAACATGAACACAAGATTCAAACAAAACAAAAATGGACCACCCCGTCTCAAGTTTTCCAGTACGGCCAGAGGAAGGGCCTGGAGTTCGCCTTCATTAGCGAGGTCCGCACCGGACCTCCACACGCGCCCAGGTCACGTTAACACATCCAGTGAGGAACTCTCTCAGCCGCTGCTGTTTCTGTGAGTTTACTCCTGTAACCTGTTGATCATCAGTACTGTGAGTCTTGAACCGGTAACACTAGTGTTGAGGCTCTCGACTGCATTGCTAGTGTTAGCATGGCATCTTTAGTCTTTAGTATTGATTAGATGTGTGTTGTCGTTCGGAGTCGATGTGCGGTCTGTCATAGCATAGGATCATTCGTTTTCTCATTTTTGTTTTCACAGTCCTCCACTCGTCCTCGTAACTCTCAAGCCTTCCCTCCATCTCCTTCCTCCATCTTTCCCTTAACTCTCCTCCACCTTCCCTCCATCTCCTTCCTCCACCTTCCCTCCATCTCCTTCCTCCATCTTTCCCTCAACTCTCCGCCACCTTCCCTCCATCTCCTTCCTCCATCTTTCCCCTTAACTCTCCTCCACCTTCCCTCCATCTTTCCCCTTAACTCTCCTCCACCTTCCCTCATCTCCTTCCTCCATCTTTCCCTTAACTCTCCTCAAGCCTTCCCTCCATCTCCTTCCTCCATCTTTCCCTTAACTCTCCTCAAGCCTTGCCTCCATCTCCTTCCTCCATCTTTCCCTTAACTCTCCTCCACCTTCCCTCCATCTCCTTCCTCCATCTTTCCCTTAACTCTCCTCAAGCCTTGCCTCCATCTCCTTCCTCCTTTCCCCTTAACTCTCCTCCACCTTCCCTCCATCTCCTTCCATCTTTCCCTTAACTCTCCTCAAGCCTTCCCTCCATCTTTCCCTCAACTCTCCTCCACCTTCCCTCCATCTCCTTCCTCAATCTTTCCCTTAACTCTCCTCCACCTTCCCTCCATCTCCTTCCTCCATCTTTCCCCTCAACTCTCCTCCACCTTCCCTCCATCTCCTTCCTCCATCTTTCCCCTCAACTCTCCTCCACCTTCCCTCCATCTCCTTCCTCCATCTTTCCCTTAACTCTCCTCAAGCCTTCCCTCCATCTCCTTCCTCAATCTTTCCCTTAACTCTCCTCCACCTTCCCTCCATCTCCTTCCTCCATCTTTCCCTTAACTCTCCTCAAGCCTTGCCTCCATCTCCTTCCTCCATCTTTCCCTTAACTCTCCTCAAGCCTTCCCTCCATCTCCTTCCTCCATCTTTCCCTTAACTCTCCTCAAGCCTTGCCTCCATCTCCTTCCTCCATCTTTCCCTTAACTCTCCTCCACCTTCCCTCCATCTCCTTCCTCCATCTTTCCCTCAACTCTCCTCCACCTTCCCTCCATCTCCTTCCTCCATCTTTCCCCTTAACTCTCCTCCACCTTCCCTCCATCTCCTTCCTCCACTCATCCTCCTCCACCTTTCCCTCTACTCTCCTCCCTCCTCCACCTTTCACAGCACGGGTCCGAGTCGGGCTGGTGGAGTTCCCGGAGGGGTCCGGGAGCAATAAGAGGGCGGCAGCGGCTCTAAAAGCTCTGGAGGAGCAGAGGAGAAGAGGGCCGCTGCCGGAGAGGGTGAGAGAACGACTGACACCACAGAAACAGTGTGACCATAATTGTCAACGGTCCCCTTCAGATGATATTTCGTTCATTTGTAATCAGTCATCAGTTATTGTAATCTAGTGTGAAAGATGATTGACACTGACAGCTAGTGCTAAAACTACTCCGACTAGTAGCCATCAGTGTCTGGGACTGTTTTCCATTGTTATTCCAGGTAAAACACATGTAAACACATCGAGTACCAGCCCAAAGGTCCTGGGGAAAGTTCCTGCGGTGGAAATGCGGCTATGCAAGCGTGTCAGGACTGATCTCACACTGAGCTGTGTTTGTGTAGATGCTTTGTTCATGTACATGTTGTGCACAAAGAATACACTTATTATATTCTCCTTCCTCATCTTTCTCTCTGTCAGGTTCACGGTCCGGGTCCGCCTGGGGGACGAGGAGTTCCCGGAGGGGTCGGGGAGCAATAGGAAGGCGGCGAGGGAGGCAGCGGCCCGGCTGGCTCTAAGGCTGCTCAGGAGGAGAGGGTCGCTGCCGGAGAGGGTGAGAGAACGACTGAAACACAGAAAGAGTGTGATGACCGAGAGAGGAACAGGAACAAGAGGAGAAAGTAGTCTCTAATATTAGGGATGAAACAGGGTCTATTAGGGCTGATAATTACGCCAACGGTCCCCTTCAGATGATACTCTATTAATCTGTGAACCGTCACCAGTGATTGTAATCGAGTCTCTGTGAAAGATGATTGACACTGACAGCTAGTGAAGAGCATGAGGGTTTAGTTCACAGCAGAGACTCGTTCAGAAACAGAGAAATGCACTAATAGTGCTAAAACTACTCCGACTAGTAGCCATCAGTGTCTGGGACTGTTTTCCATTGTTATTCCAGGTAAAACAGACGAGACGCACCGCAGTAAACCTGTAGCGACCCGTATGGCTTCTAGAGGAGACGCTTCAGCCGTTTAATACAGAACTAGAGTCAGACGTTCACTAATCACTAGGGTTGTGCCGATAGACGATAGTATCGCGGAGTATAGTCAGAGATATCGCAGATGGCAGAAGCCTTTGACGAGATCAATACTGCAATATTGGCTCGTTTTCCCATTTAATGTATTAAATTATTACTATTATTAAGCTAGTATTGTTATTAAATTAATATTAGGAACTACAATTTTTTTTTTAAATAGTATAAAAATTGATTTGCAAGGTGATCCATTGTCAAGTGTATTTTTTTTAAGATGCATCATTCTTATACAGATCCAAGATGAAGACAGCATTGTGTTCGTCAGTATTTTGTTTCCATAGCACATTAACAAAACATTTAATGACAACACTAAAAACATTACAATTACAAAATATTATTAATCGCTGAAATGATATAGGCCATATATATATTTATATATATATGGCCTATATCATTTCAGCGATTAATAATATTTTGTAATTGTAATGTTTTAATAATAATATTTTGTACAAAACAGACTTTAGTTCACGAGCACTTGCACAACTCTTTTGCTGCTTTTGATTTTCACAGATGGCAATCACTTGTTTAACAAGAAATATTCTTCTAATTTTTCCCCTGTCATTAATGTAGGTCCACAAGAGAAATATTAAGCCAGTAAATTAAGATGGTCGCTATACCGTTATATCCATCGTCGTCTCTGAGAGAACGCGGCGTTAATGCAGCGACAGATGCCGAAAGCTCAGTCCGTTTCTGCTTTCACTCTCAGGGAATGAGCGCGTTTACATGCACGTTCTTAACCCGATTCTGCTGAATAAACTGACAATGCATCGACTTTTAGATGTTTGCCCCTTAATCTGGTTTCTCCCAGCATTTAAAATCCGGCATTAATCCGTGTTATTTGAGCTTATTGAAGTGCGCATATGTAACGTGTAGGAGGACAGAGAGAGCACTGGTAGGACTATATATATATATATATATATATATATATATATATATATATATATATATATATATATATATATATATATATATATATATATATATATATATATATATATATATATATATATATATATATATATATATATATATAACAGACAGACAGACAGACAGAGTGTTCTCATCTCGGCCATCTCGTTCTCATTCAAACGTGTTCTCATCTCGTGTAGAAGTAGGCTAGTCGAAATGCTGCATGTGTAACGGCATGAGGATAATGTGTGTCTGTAAATTTCCCGCTGAAATACTGTGAGTCAGACTCGATACACCTCACTATACCTGGAAATAACAAGATCTAGCTTATTAATAGGTGACTTCACCTTAGCAAAATAGAAAAATATTATGTATAAAACGGAGTAATAAAACAAGCAATTAATGAGTAAATAAGCAAGTTAATAATCAAATAAGTAAGCCCCGCCCCCTCATGATAATATCGTGTATCGCCGATCTCACAGGCTGATGATAGGACGATATTGAAATGGAGCATATCACCCAACACTACTAACCACACGCTTTCATTCCCATCTGCTTCATTTTCTGTGTGTCACATGATGTAATCTAGAGTTTCTCTATCCTAGCAGAGATTCGGAGGACGGCCACGGCTGCAGGACCGCCTGCCTCATCACTCCCTCTCTGGCCTGCGGAGGTTTGCAGCCGCTCATGGGGAGGAGCTTACATCAGTGGAGCGGACTGGGCTCCCCAATTCACTGAGGTTAGGGTTAACTCCTCATGGGGAGGAGCTGGTGGAGCAGACGGGACCCCCCAATTCCCAGAGTCTCTCTCTCTCTCTCTCTCACTCTCACTCTCACTCTCACTCTCACTCTCACTCTCTCACTCTCACTCTCACTCTCACTCTCACTCTCACTCTCACTCTCACTCTCACTCTCACTCTCACTCTCACTCTCACTCTCACTCGCTTTTCACACTGCAGCTTGATCTATGATGTCCACAGCCGTCCTCCAGCATTCCTGCAGCTCCCGGACCCGAAAAGATTTTTCCAAAACTATATTTGTTTCTAATTATTATTTTTTCAATAATTTCTGCTTTGAAGCACCAAATGATGGACATAGAAAAAATATAATGGTTCCTTCAGCAAAGGCCAATCCACACGGCCCAGACAGATGCCCACAGACAGTTCATGAGTTCACACTTACAAATAATTAGAGTTAAAGACTAGAGTTAATTAAAAAGACTAGAGTGAGTCAGAGTAAAAGAGTATTTGGCCCGAACTCTCGAAGAATAAAGATTATATTCTCCTTCCTCATCTTTCCCTCTGTCAGGTTCACGGTCCGGGTCCGGGTGGGGGACGAGGAGTTCCCTGAGGGGTCCGGGAGCAACAGGAGGGAGTCAGCGGGCCGATCGGCTCTGGAGGAGCTCAGGAGAAGAGTGTCTCTGCCGGAGAGGGTGAGAGAACGACTGACACCACAGAAAGAGTGTGATGACCGAGAGAGGAACAGGAGAAATGGAAGCTCTAGAAAGATGGAAACTGCAGGAGAGATGAGAACTAGTCCGTAGAAGTCCAAGATCCGGCCGTGAAACAACCAAATGTGTTTCTGACCTCCTGTGGCGTTTAGGTGCAGGTGCTCGTGGGGAGAAACTCACTGACATTAGTGGAACACACACACACACACACACACACACACACACACACACACACCTTTTAGACCATCTCATTGTCCTCAGCACCATGAAGATCCATGTCTCTGTCTCTCAGGTGAAGATGGAGCCCTAATGAAGATTATTATCATTAAGAATATTAATTTCACTAAGCTTTTCTCTGAGCTCTTTGATTCATCAGACTTGTATGCTAAAGCGGCTCAGAAACGGTGTGTGTAGTTCAGAAACGGTGTGTGCAGTTCAGAGTTTCAGCTCATCCTGTGATTCACTTTCAGATCTTCTGCTGTGCAAATGATTCACTTGAGTTTCTGATTCACTTTCAGATCCGTCTCCTTCTCCTTCACCTCCTCCGTCTCCTCGTCCGGCCTCCTTCACCTCCATATCCTCGTCCGGCCTCCTTCACCTCCATCTCCTCGTCCGGCCTCCTTCACCTCCTCCATATCCTCGTCCGGCCTCCTTCACCTCCATATCCTCGTCCGGCCTCCTTCACCTCCTCCATATCCTCGTCCGGCCTCCTTCACCTCCTCCATCTCCTCGTCCGGCCTCCTTCACCTCCTCCATATCCTCGTCCGGCCTCCTTCACCTCCTCCGTCTCCTCCGTCTCCCTTCACCTCCTCCATATCCTCGTCCGACCTCCTTCACCTCCTCCATATCCTCGTCCGGCCTCCTTCACCTCCTCCGTCTCCTCCGTCTCCCTTCACCTCCATATCCTCGTCCGGCCTCCTTCACCTCCTCCATATCCTCGTCCGGCCTCCTTCACCTCCTCCGTCTCCTCCATCACTGTTTTAACTGTTCTTTTGAACTGTTTTTATATTATGGGGTTCAGTTTTATGTCCTGTTTTAGAAGCACAAGCTCATTTTAGCCATTTAAAATTGTTTGGTTTTATCTTTTTTTTTTTTTTTTTTTTTTTTTTGTTACCTCTTGTTTAAGTGTAATTATGTATTTTATTGACGCAGTGAGTTTTAGTTATGGTATGTTCCAATTAGTTTTAGACTGTTTTTAATGTTCTGTACTTTTAATGCACTTAATGTTTAACGTTAACTTAATGCTTTATTTATTTGCCCCTGCTTTTAAATAAACGTCTTGCTGCTTGTTCCTCATCTCTGCTGTGGTTCTTGTGTCCGTCGGCTGTGATCACATGATCTCAAACTCTACAGTCTGTAGGACAAAGTGTTTGTTTGGAGAATAAAGAAGCTTTTGTTACTTTTGTCCACTTTCATAAGTATCAGTCCATCTAGATTTGTTCATGTTTTCTGTTCAGATTTCTCAGTCATGTTTTATTGCTCATGTCATGTGATCTCTCCCTGTTTGGCTTTATTTGTGTAATTTAATGCTTTGCTCAAATGGAGTTGATCAGAACTGGACAGACACTTAACATCCATATTTCCTCAATCTGTGTTTGGGCCAGAAATTAAGGTTGTATTTTAGATTTAGATGCAATCTGAACCTTGTATTTTATAACTGATAATAACTGGTGTTTAATGTTCCAGTATTATAATTCCTGATATTCAATAGTGATATTCTGCTGTTATTCATTGTTGGGTCTGTGGACTCTGAATATAATGCAGTTGTAGATTGTAAAGATGTTCAACAGTTGTTACTGACACTGTCATTTAGTCAGATATACAGTATTGTGTGTGTAAAGAGTCTTTGGGTTTGATCAAGTTCCTCTAAAACCTCTTTCAGACACAGAAACCCAGAGACAATCATCTCCAGAGTCTCTCAAACACAAAGAACAGATTCAACAGGCAAGAAATGAAACTTTCATCTGAACATCTTCAATAAAGCTTGTGATTCATGATTTGAAAACTCTCTCTCTGTCCCTAAACCGTTACTGTCTGTGTGTGTTTTCTGAAGATGGACATTCACACACGTGGGCTGATAGATTACTCACTGACAGGTTAGTCTAGTTAAAGAGTCTGACCTGTGCTTGAACTGAACCAATGAGTGTGAAGATCAGTCCATTCAATCCCATCATGCATCTGGCCTCTGAGTAACTGCAGGCCGCTAAAGCTCAAGGCATCCATGCATTAAAACTCTCTCACGCAGAAGAAGATCAGGAGCAGAAGAACTCAGTGCTGCTTTACACCAGGAGAAACTTCACCTTCAACTCTTTAAATCACAGGCGTTTACTGTTCATTACAAACAATCCACTTCTGGTCCTGATGGAGCTCTGAACCTCCAACCCGTTCTGAACCACAACTGGATATCTACAGATATTAAAGCCTATATACGATTATAAGTGGAGATCATCATATCTGAGAGTCCTGGTCATCAGAAAGTAGAAAGTGTTGTATTTCACAGTCCCATGTTCAGCTCCACAGCTTCTGTAGCTCTAGATAACTCTATAGTGTCTCTGCTGGTGTGTGTGTGTGTGTGTGTGTGTGTGTGTGTGTGTGACGGTGTTCTCCTGAGCAACAGCTTCATCTACTGGTCATTCTCCAGACCGTCATCATGACAGTGAAATCTCTTCGTCTGCTTCAGGAGATGTTCAGATATTCTGGCCACATTCATCCTGACATTCAGTGTTAATCTTTCATTCAATCTGGCCAGTAAATCAGTTTCTACTTTCAATATGTGTGTTGTCCTGTAATGTTATGCTGGAGTTTTAAAAGACTGTTAAACTTGTGCATGTGTGACATTATATATGACATTATACTGTATGTGTTTAGTCCTCTTATAGGTCTAAAACACTAATGAACAATGAAGCGTGTAATAGTGGTGTTCAGTAAAGTGTTCTAGTACCAGATCATCAAATTAAACACCTTTCTCTTGTGTGTTTACAGTAGATTACACTGAGCTTACACACATTAACCTGTCCTGATTCATGCAGCAGAATTAGTGTCAGAGAATGAAGCGGATCTAAAGATGCATCTGGTGTTCATTAAAGTCTTCAGCCTCACAGATGAACTAATCAACACTTTTCTCTTTTGTGCTATTAGAGATTTCTTGATTCTTAAAATGTTATTAATGTTCATGATTCACAAAATGTAGAATTTCACAATATATTATCAATGGATATAGTGATATAGGCCTACCACACTGTAAGAAAAAACATAATAATAGAAAAAAGGAAGAATTATTGGTAATATTTTGCCAGGGCTGTAACTCTAAAACACAATAGAAGAATGCCAGTGAAATAAGCCAAACTAATTTATTCACACTCTTTGTTGAACACAGATTTGTGGATCATAAATGATCAGACACGCTGCTCTTTAACAACACTCGACATTAATCATTCTAGACTTTACATTTACAGATATTACACATCTAATCCAGTTCGACTGCGATGAAGGAAGCAAACGCCGCGCGAGCGTCACTACGGGAAGCAGAACGTGTCAAACTTCACCTCTGTTTCTGCTGTCACGTGTTAAAGACACACTTTAGAGAGTGACTGATAGCGAAAAGAATCAACAGGAAGGCACTATTTAAATTTTTAAAAGACACAGGGTTATGGAGGAGAATTTAAATAATTGTTAAATGACATGATGATACACACTCCAGTACAGTAGGTGGCGGTATGCAACTACAAGTTGTTTGCAATCCGCCATTACATAAGAGAAGAAGAAGAAGAAGAAGAAGAAGAAGACTGAAAGCGAAAGCAAGACAGTCCGAGGAGAGAGCAACCACGGAGAGAAAACAGATCAAGTATGTAATAATAATAAGGGTTTGGAGATGTGGCTTTACAGACGGCAATGCGATTTGTTAATCTTCTGATTTAGGTACATTTTCTCAATAAATCATAAAACTATCTTTAAAAAAGAGATCGACGTCAAACACGAGATAAACTGTCTAGTTCTACATCTGTGATGCGGAAGCGCTGAAGAGGAGGACGGGTAAGCAAACAACATTATGAAAGATTTAATTTCAGAGAGAATTACACACTGGCTCAAAGATTCATCACTGAAATAATGTACAACTGGGCTAAAAGTGTCAAAATAAATCATAAAAGGGGTTCATTTTGTTTGAAAAACTTATAAATGTACGAGGTTGATCTTTTACCCCACAGACACACAAAAAAACAAAAACAGCCTGGGCCAAAAGACACACAGTATTGATACAAATAGCTACTTTAGCTAAAATAATATGTTTTTAATAATGTCTAAGTTAATACTTTTCAAAACAATGACTTTTTATAAATAAAATAATACATTTTTGTTCATTATTTTTAAAAAGAAAATGTTCTTTATTAATTTATCAACCACAACAGAAAGATGTCAAGAAATATATCATCCTACATTTCATCTGCATTATATTGTTATTCATGTATAAATAAAATAATTAATTTTCCTTTTTTGATTGTGCATTTTAATTGAAATGGCCACACACCACTGTTAAATTGGAATTACAGGAAGTGAAATTTATTGAATTCAGAGAAATAAAATGATATACAATTAAATGTTCTTCCACCTGGGTCTATATATTTATTTAAAAGCCTATTAAATAGCCTGTTAAATTTTGGGGGAAAAAAGCCAGGAAAAAATACAGTTGCAACATTTTAGGTTTTACACATTTTACTTAAAACTTACAGTAAAAAAAAAAAATTTCATTAACTGATAAAAAGTTAATTTAACCTACTGAAGTACTAATATCTGTTTTGTACCTTTGTAATACACTGACAACCACCAATCACAGTGGTGATGAGAGTCACATGAGGAAAGCTCATCACAAATAGCTTTTCCACAAGCTGAGAAGGCTAATATTACTGTATTATATAGAAGTGCACAGTGTCATTCACACAAACACTCATTCTAACAAACATGACATTATAAAATGCATTAAAACACATAAAAACATAGAAACCCTAATGTACATAAAACTAAGAAGAAACTGATATTTCAATGAAAATACATCAAATGTGAAGTGTCACGCAGGGAATTCTAGCAATGTAAATTTACAATTGTTCACTTTTTAAATGTAAGGTTAGATTTATTACAGTTATTCACTATAGTACGGAAACTTTCGGTTAACCAATACATTTTTAGGTCTTTTACCATTAAAATCACGATAATCTTTTTACAGTGTATAGAAGCAGCCAACAAAACAGTTCTGTCTGTAAGGCCTATAAAACCTTCAAACTTTAAGTTGAATTACTGAAATAAATGAACTTTTGCACGATATTCTAATTTTTCGAGTTTCACCTGTATACTTCTATTTACTTTCAGACAAGCCTTTATTAATCCTTTCTTCAAACTTTGTCTTGACCTGTTTCTATTTTTTACATACAATTACTTTAGTTTTATGAAATTCTTTAAATTTTATTTCAGTTTATTATGATTCTGCATCCTTAAGTTCAAGCTAGGATTGGAATTCTGCATCCTGTTTGCCACTAGGGATGGACAGTTTTAAAAAATATTGCATTCAAATATCCGAGCTCACTGACAAAGAATATTTGAATATTCATTTATTTGAATTAAGTTTGTTGGGAAAGATGTTACTTTAAAGGTACAATATGTAAGAATTTTATATCAACATATCCAAACACCACTTGTACAGTGTTATACATTACTTTCAATTGTGTACTTACATTATCATAAATGTTTCCAAGCATTTGTAAATTCAGAGAAATTCACAATTTTAAATAGTGCCCGTCCCTTGTCGCCTGTCAATAACGTAATATCCGCTTATCCCTGGTTTCCGCTCATACTGCCGTAGTAACCATGGTGACAGACGTGGACAACTGCGTTAGGTCTAGCGGCACGCTCACGCTGTTGTTGTTTCGTTCAAATATTATGGACCATTGCAAGCAGACTTTGAACTAAACTAAAACGAGGATCAATATCAGCGTGGCGTTTTCGAGATGCCGAGAGCTAGCGTCCGTGACTAACTTCGACTTGACAGAGACGCGCAAATGTACATAAAACTAATCAATGTTATATATCTCAACATGATGAAATGTTAGAATATGATCAGTGTGTTATTCTAATGTTGATCTAGCTCACTGCTAGTCTCATACAGACAAACTAACACATAGAATAACATTATAACTTTTAACACATTCAAATGCAGTTTAGTGTGATAGTGTAGAGCAAGTGAAACTGCGTTGCGTTACCTCACAAGTTTCATTCATTTAATAAACTGCCCTGTGTGAGTATTATTCAGCACTAGCGGGTAAGTTAGTTCGGTAGAATGAAATGTCCTCGTTCCTTTATATCCGTGGGACTCGCGTGTGGTGCTGATATCTGTCTCTCATTAGCGATCGCGCCCTGCTTCATATCAGTCATGTTAAAAACATCAATGTATGCACTCATCCATAAACATTATTAGATCCATCGGCATGACAACAAGTTCCATAATTCTGCTTATGCGTCATCAACCTACTAGGGGTGTGCCATATCATACCGTCCACGATAATACCGGTATAAATTTTTACATGATAAAAAAGTGTCATATCGCGATATCACTGATATGGCGCATTACGTTCCCTAGCACACACAACAACAACACCTGTCTGAGCGCGAGAGCAGCAAGTCAGCCTCCAATGACGATTTAGTACCTAAAAAGGAGCTACTTCAAAAGTATTTTAATAATTCCCGCAGGTCTACCACTTATAATGCGGGAAATTCCCCCGCAAACACTGATTTTACCAACCGCATGAGTGTTCAGCTGTGCCGCGTCTTCTCTCTCTCGCTCTCAAAATGGGTTGCACAAGTCAAGCGTCAATACCACACTCTTGTGTTTAGCAGTCAGGACATGACGGAATCTTTTGTCACTTGCATCGTAACTAAAGTTTAGCATTTTCACTTCTTTTTAAGTCTCATCAGTTTAAACATTTGCGATTTTAAACTACTCTCGCGCGCATGTGAGATGTTTACTCTGCGTGCATACATACAGTAAAGCCGTCTCACAAACAGCTCGCGAGTAACAAAAGTTATTTTTCGCGGATTAAATCGCTTTAACAGGGGAAAAAACACGCAAAATTGTGTAAAAATTCCGGTCATGGTTAGTGTATTCGTAAACAGTCGGTTATGTCTGAAATAACCATAAAATGCGCGTGACAGTGTGACAGACAGTATAACAGTAATGGATCCGGGCACTAGCTCTAAAAGTGACAGCAGCCATATGTGTCTGTCATTAATGTTGTCGTCAAAACGACAAAAGATAGGCTATTAATTCTGATTCCTTACAATGAAAGCTATGTATCTAATTCAGTCAGGACTTAGGACTAGTGTTATTTTACATTTGATTACCTTATTCAGTTTCTGTAGTATTTCTGAATAGTGTTAGACGGACCTACTCAAAAACTTTTATCTTTATTTGTATCTTTATTATTTTGTATATATTTTTTGCTACTTTTTTCAATTTAATTCAAAGATTGAAATCAAGCTTCCTTGTGTTGTGTAAACTCTTAAAAACAAAATTACCCAATTGTAAAAACACAATGAGTGAGCAAACATTTTGGTGAGATAAATGTAATAATAATAAAAAAATTCTACATTTTTTTTTATATCGTCATAAATATCATTATCGCAAATATTCTTGAAATATCGTGATATAATTTTGAGGCTATATCGCCCACCCCTACAACCTACACCTTTGTTATTGTAGGAGGTTAGCGTGGCCTAGTGGCGAAAAATTACATATTGTAGCTTTAGTCAAACATTAGTTTTGTCACCCATGAACATCTCTAAACAAGCTTGTCAGACTTTATTAACAAACTTATACATTTCATCCTTTTTTAAGTTAAAAAACAATAAACACACCACCCAATGCATTTAGTTATAACTGTGAGTTTTAGTTTGCGTGCTCAGGATTTATCAGGGGTTCAGTGCAATTACGGCCAGCAAAGCAAGCTTTTGCGAAATTCAAATAGTGTTTTTATTTTTCGAATAATTATTGCAGATCGAATATTCATGCACATCCCTTTTTGCCCCTCAATTCAAATTCAGCAACTGAAATGTAGAAATAATATTTTAATCATATGCCTAATGTTGCAGCAGTATGGTTTATACAGGTAGTTAGTGACTTAAAATAAGTGTTCAGGATCAGTAACTGGTGTGTGTGTTTGTGTGTTTAGAATGGCTACAGTGGGAGTGAACGTGATTGAAACAGCGGCTCTAGGGAGACCCTTCCAGCTGGGGATGCTGTATGACTGCAGGAAAGATGCGCTGATACCAGGTACAAAACACATCTTGGGTTACAGATGTAAAAGAGTTTCCCTGAGAAGGGGAACGAGACACTATGTCTAACAAGATGCTATGGGGAACGCTTCAGTGTGACTGATGTCTGAAGTGACAGTTGTCGGCAACAGCCAATGACGTCTCTACCAGTGTGACCGTGAGTATAAAAGGGCTCCTGAGGAACAACTTCATTCCCTTCTTCATCAGAAGGAGACGGGACAGGCAGCCCGAAAGAGACGCAGTGTCTCGTTCCCCTTCTTAGGGAACCTAGGTTACATTTACATTTTTACATTTATGCATTTGGCAGACACTTTTATCCAAAGCGACTTACATTGCAGGGTACACATTTATATTCTTATCAGTTCTTTTATAACAGGTTTTCTAATTATAGATTATATTTATGACCCAAGACATTTCCTCTGAATGGGAACTCGCACTACATCTATGGGAATAAATACCTACTCCGCCATGCTGAGGGGAGTACATGCCCTATTGGCCGTGACTAAGCACTAAAAAGCTGACTTTCCTGACCTCACTGTCAGAGTCAGATTCCCCAAAGGTACACACCAGCAAGCTGTCAGTGACACTATTCCCTACAGCCACTGACCAACCTACATACCCTAAACGAGGAAAGTCCTTGCTGGGCCAAATGGTTGGACTCGGCCCAAGGGCAGAGCTCAGAGGCTTGGAATCATTTACACACTGAAAGATTCCTTTAAGGGAATATGGCCAAGCTTGCAAAGAGACCTGGGGCCTCATTTATAAAGCTTGCGTACGCACAAAACGGGGCTGAAAACATGCGTACGCCAGTTCCTGCGCAAAAGGTGGGATTTATAAAGAAAAACTTGACGGGAAAATTTGCGCACCTACACGCAAACTCTGACCCATGCGTAGGAACGTTTTGGAGATGGAGCACTTTGGCGACACCGATGGTGAGCTGGAGTTAAATGTATTTTTGGTCACTTTTATACAGAAAATCTAAAGAAAATTAAACATATACAGAAAGATTATACAAATACAATTTCAATCACCAAGCCTGTCACTTGAAGCAAATATCCATTCCTTCTTAAATGTCCGCGGCAGCGAGCGCGTTGAGCCGTTTAGTGAAACTGACGCAAATAACAGTTTAAATAAATAAAATACTTCTGATATAAACATTTATATTAAATATGCCATTCAAATTAATGGAGTTAAACACTTAAACATGAAATCATTACTGAAGTTACAACATTTTTTTTAATTCAATCATTAGAAATATTTGTTGTGGATGCGATTGTTTTTGAACACTTTTCCTGTGGCGTGCTTTAATGTTTTAACCACAGAGATAATTGCTTATCATGATAATACCAGATTGTCTGAGAAAATAGTTTCGTGCAAATAATGCCCAAGTCCTATCTGTTTCCATTAAAAATATAAATCAATTAAAAATACAATTCGGCAAGTGGAAAAGATTGAGAAAAACTTTCTCTGAAATGTATTTTACACTATTTGATTTATGTAGGCTATTCAAAAACAAGGCAAGGATAGACAACTACTTGATTTGTATTAATGTAATGTTTCTTGTACCGTTTATATAATTTGCATATGATTATTCATCCATGTGATAACGTTTAAGTTATCACGTGGATGAATAATCATATGCAAATGATATGTAGATGAGGATCTGCATAGTAAAACTAGGCATTGTAAGCTCATATATGGTTATTTCGGGTGGAGACGCATGTACACACAATCTTCCGCTGACTGGGATTTATAAAGTGAATTCTGCGCAGGTTCTGGCGTACGCACGGTTTTATAAGTCTGAATATTTTTTTGCGTACGCCATTTTTGGCTTTCGGGCGCACGTACACTTTTAGCAAGGTTCCTACGCACAGTTTTATAAATGAGGCCCCTGGTCTGTCACTTCAGGGGGATTTAAAGCATCAACCCCTAGATTCACCAGATTCACCATCAGCCTGGTCAGCCTACAACCTGTCTGCCTAAGCAGAATCTCTAGATTCAGAGGCCTCCAATGAGAAGGCATTGCAACAGGCAGTAACCACTTCACAATGGATTCCAGAGACATTACCTCTCATTCCAGCCTGACGATCCGACAGTAGCTGATCGTATCTCAGCCTGCCTGACAGACATTTCTGGCTGGATGAAGGACCACCACCTTCAATTAAACCTTGCGAAGACAGAGCTACTCGTGGTCCCGGCCAACCCAACACTTCACCACAACTTCACCATTCAGCTAGGCTCATCATCCATAACTCCATCTAGGTCAGCCAGAAACCTTGGAGTGGTAATTGATGATCAATTGAACTTCACAGACCACATTGCTAGAACTGCCCGGTCATGTAGATTTGCCTTGTACAACATTAGGAGGATCAGGCCCTTCCTATCAGAACATGCTACTCAACTCCTTGTCCAAGCGCTTGTTTTATCCAGACTTGACTATTGTAACGCTCTCCTGGCCGGTCTTCCAGCTTGCACAGTCAAACCTCTGCAACTGATCCAGAACGCCGCAGCTAGAGTGGTCTTTAACGAGCCGAAGAGAGAACACGTCACTCCTCTCCTCACAAAATTGCATCGCATGGCTGCCAGTTGCCGCTCGCATCAAATTCAAGTCACTGACGTTTGCCTACAGAACAACCACTGGTTCTGCTCCCTTTTACTTTAAGTCTTTACTTCAGACTTACGTGCCATCCAGGAACTTGCACTCTGCAAGTTAACGGCGTCTTGTGGTGCCATCTCAAAGAGGCACAAAATCTCTTTCTCGGACATTCACCTAGACTTTTCCCTGCTGGTGGAATGATCTGTCTAACTCAACCAGAGCTGCTGAGTCCATGGCCACTTTCAAGAAACGGCTGAAGACGCTTCTTTTTCGACAGCACTTGATCCAGTAATGCTAACAATTTCTCTACTACTCTATTCTATTCTGTTCTATAACAAAAAAAAAAGTCTGAATTAGATTAAACTGAGAAGGGTCGTAGCACTTGCATATTGTTGTCCTACTGCTTCTATTGTTCTCATTTGTAAGTCGCGTTGGATAAAAGCGTCAGCTAAATGAATAAATGTAAATGTAAATGTCATACATCATCAAGTTTTACTCTTTTGGCGTAAGTCGACTTGAGTATGGCCATCTGTTTAAGGCCATCTCTGGGTAAAGTAGGTTAAAAGTTTAGTAGATTATATAATTCGCAGCAGTGAATACATATTGTAAACAAAATGAATGATTATCAGTTAATTAGACATCCTCATAGGTTTTTCTGCACATCAGTTACTGCTGTAAGTGGCAAAGACCAATTATGTTGACTCATATTTCAAAGGAGATTGATCATGCATTCTCCAGTGTCTATTGGTAGGGAAAGTGACCCTAATAAGCATGTACCATATAAGCACACTTCAGAAAGCTTCTCTTTTTTTATTTACACAACTGATGCACATAGCCCTACAGTGGGATCATTTAATCAATATTGTGTTCATAGACATAAATAATGACTCGACTGTATTAAACACTTTATACTTTTGCAGGAATCACACTGTGGGATCAAGAAAAGCTAAATCAGAGTCTACGAGTCCATCCCCAAATTAACACAAATTCCAAAGTCACAGCTTCAGACTCCATTCAGGACAAATCAAGCTTACTGAAGATTGATGGCTCTCTGAAACTGAGTGTTTTAGGGGGACTCGTCAATGTCACTGGATCAGCCAAATATCTCAATGACACCAAGAAGTCCTTCAAACAGCAGAGACTGATGCTTCATTATCATTCAACCAGCAGGTTTGAAGAACTGACCATGAACTACTTGAGACCTGAAAATATAGTTCATCACGAGGTGTTTGATAATGACGCAGCAACACACGTGGTGACAGCAGTGCTGTATGGAGCAGACGCCTGCTTTGTGTTTGATAGAGAAGTTTCATCAGATGAGGAAATAAAAACAATAAAAAGCGAAGCAAATGCAGCCTGTGAGGCACTCAAAATAATTTCAGAACATACAGACATCAGTCTGAAGATGAATGACACTCATAAGAATGCAATTAAAAAATTCACATGCACGTTTTATGGTGACTTCCAGTTACCGTCTAACCCGACCTCTTTTGAAGATGCGTTGAAGGTTTTCACTGATCTTCCAAACCTGCTGGGAGAAAAGAAAAAGCTGGCGGTTCCTCTGAGGGTTTGGCTTTTTCCTCTGGACAAACTTCTCTCAAAAGCTTCAAAACCTCAGAAGGACATCAGCATGGATCTAATCATTAAAACTGAATCAGTGATTGAGAGTTTAAATACAACTGAGATGAAATGCAGTGATCTTCTGGAAGACTCGCCTGCTTCAACTTTTGCTGCATTCCATGATAAAATCCTGCAAATGAAGCAAAACTGCTACAATTACAAGTTGAACCTTGTGAAGAAACTCGGCTCTCTGCTGCCAAACATCCGTGGAGACGTGATGAAGGAAACTGACCTGAAGGATCTTCTACAAGAACATGATGAATCTCCATTCAGAGGACGAGACCTGGCAGAATGGCTGAAAGAGAGAGAAAGAGAGTCTAATATCATTAAATCAGTCCTCAGACAGCTGAAGGATGCTGGTGCACAGGTAGAAGACAACATGGATCTGATCTTGATGGATCTGGAGGTTGGAAATCTGGTCTGCTACACATTCACATCATTGGACTGGTCAGATGTTCTTCTTCATAAACAAACCATATATCTAAACCTTTCAACAAAAGAAAAAACTAATGAGAACAGCCCTGATCCAGAGCAGAAGTCTTGGCTCACTCCTGAGATCCAAAAGACTATGAGGAGCAACTTAAAGATATTTAAGAACTTGATTGATTCACAAGAGCGTAAACCAGCCAAGTTCATTGTGTCCTCAAAGGAAATGAAGAATAATCCAGGTTCCTGCATTCTGCTGTATGAAAGCGAATGTGATGAAGCTGTTTGCTTCATTCCTCCATCCAAACCAGCCTGTCCAATCACTGAAGAGGTCAAAGATAATAGTGTGGTTCTGAAGGTTCCTCCATCATGTCCTGAAACAGTGGAGCTCAGAATACTGTACAAACGTAAGCAGGATAAAGTCTGGAGATCTAAACCTGTGCTGAAGGATCAACTCACAGTTACTCTGACTGATCTGAGAGAAGAAACCGAGTATGAGATCAAATGTGCAGCGCTGGGGAAACTCGACTACACCGTATACAGTGACGTCGTCAGCGTCACCACAGAGGTATGATGATCATTCATCAAATATCAGCTGAAGAAAAAATATATTTGAGGATCTTGGTTATAATTTGCAAAATGTTGTTAATTGGTATCACATTGTTCTTTTAGGGAGGAAGTTTAATTATTGGTGAGTCATATTTTTTCCTACATATCAGTTGCTTTCTCATTTTGTTTGTTGAACTGTGGCATCCATAATGAATTTAAACTGGTCTTTGTGAAGTGACCTTGAAGTGTGTGAATATTGTCTCGGTTACGTATGTAACCCTGGTTCCCTGAGTGGGAACGGAGACGTTAAATCAGTGACGACGAATGAGGTTTCGCATAGAAAGCCTATCACCTTCGAGATTTAGAAAACGAGCCAATGGCAATGGAAATGCCTTGGGTCTGCGGAATTTGCATGCGTAACTCCGCCCCACCTCGTGGGTATATAAGGAAATACACCGCAACATGCAGATATGTCTTCACTGAGGAGCTGAGACAAACTCAGGCGATTCCAGCGGTACAGCGGAAGTGGCAGGGAGACGTAACGTCTCCAATCCCACTCAGGGAACGAGGGTTACATACTTAACCGAGACGTTCCCTTTTGTGGTCGCTACGAGTTACATCAGTGACGACAAAATGGGGTTCCCAGTCTAATCACGCCACCTTGGCTGTCTTCCAGTGCCCTGTGTAAGTCTGAGATCCCTGTCGTGAGGCTAGCACGGACGAAGGACTCCTACTTAACACAGGAATACCAAGGTACACTGGGAAGCATATAATCAGCGGAAATATGCAATTATGCCCAGCCCTAAGGGGGGAACTTACAGAATACACATATGAACCGGAGGGGGGCTACATATGGAGAATAACTGGGGTGTCCAGCCGCAGGTGGAATATTTCAACCCCAGGGGTGGCAAGGTGGTTGGCAAGGGAAAGACACATGCTCAGAGAGGCTTACAGTGGAATACACACCTGAGCAGAATCTGGTACTGGCTGGTTGAAGCGAATACATGAGAAGAAACTGGCTCCGATTATAGAATCTCGCGAATGTGTTAGGTGTCGCCCAGCCTGCAGCTCTACAGATGTCTGTTAGCGAGGCGCCATGCACTAGAGCCCAAGAGGAGGCCACACCAAGGGGGCATGGTCGACCCTGCTGCTATGCCAAACTATGCCAAAGCAATGGCGTCCACTATCCAGTGAGACAACCTTTGGTTGGAGAGAGCCTTTCCCTTCAGCTTCCCACCATGACAGACAAAGAGCTGGTCTGAGTTCCTGAACACTGCGTTCTGTCCACGTAGGTACGGAGGGCGCGTACTGGACAGAGCAGTGCCAAGGCTGGGTCTGCCTTCTCCGAGGGCAGCGCTTGCAGGTTCACCACCTGGTCTCGAAAGGGTGTGGTGGGAACCTTGGGCACGTATCCAGGCCGGGGTCTCAGGATCACGTGAGAGTTAGCCGGTCCGAATTCCAGGCACGCTTCTTCAACGGAGAAAGCCTGCAGGTCCCCTACCCTCTTAATGGAGGCCAATGCAACCAGGAGCGCTGTCTTCATTGACAGGGACTTAAGCTCCACTGATTGCAGACGCTCAAAGGGAGCACTATGCAGGGCAGTTAGCACCACTGAGAGGTCCCAAGAGGGAATGAGAGGAGGGCGAGGAGGATTCAGTCTCCTCGCTAACTCCTCTCAGGAACCTGATGATTAGGTTGTGGTTTCCTAGAGACTTACCTTCAACTGCATCATGATGTGCGGCGATAGCGGCAACATACACTTTCAGGGAGTGGAGGGAGAAAGCCTTCGCTCCAACCCTTCTTGCAGGAAGGAAAGCACTGCACGCAACTAAAATGACCTGCTCCTCGTCCTCCCTGATCTTGCACAGGGTCTGTGCAAGAAGGCTC
Organism: Rutilus rutilus; assembly: GCF_951802725.1. Taxonomy (NCBI): domain Eukaryota; kingdom Metazoa; phylum Chordata; class Actinopteri; order Cypriniformes; family Leuciscidae; genus Rutilus; species Rutilus rutilus. Next base: position 1,437,648 of record NC_140233.1, read on the forward strand.
ACTGGGGGAAACGCATATTTGCGTAGGCCCCACGGCCAGCTGTGTGCCAGTGCATCCATTCCGAGCATGCCCTCGGTCAGGGAATAAAACAGGTTGCAGTGGGACGAGTCGTGGGAGGCAAACAGGTCTACCTGCATGTCCCCAAACTCAATTGATATGCCAAAGGCACTGGGGTCCTGTCCAGGAGCCCGCGGCAGCATGTCCACTGCACATGGCGCCCCAGCCCATGGTGGAGGCATCTGTTGACACAACAACATGCCTGGAAACTCGTTCTAAGGGCACTCCGGCCCGTAGAAAGCTGAGGTTCGTCCACGGGGTGAAGGTCTGACGGCAGGCCGGAGTCACTGTGACTTGGAACGTGCCGTGTTGCCATGCCCACCTTGGGACTCGATGGCGAAGCCTGTGCTGAAGCGGTCTCATATGAAGCAATCTGCGAGTAGACAGGGCTAGCCTGAATGGGAGAACTGCGTACTGGTATGCCCACCCCTCGAAAGCAAACCATAGGAACGGTCTGTGTTGAGGTAAAATGAAGACATGAAAGTAGGCATCCATCAGGTTGATTGCTGTGAACCAATCCTGTGGCCGCACACATTCAAAAATGCGTTTGGCTGTGAACATCTTAAACTGCAGCCTGTGAAGGGAGCGGTTCAGGACGCGCAGGTCCAGGATTGGCCGTAACCCACCAGTTTTCTTCGGGACAATGAAGTAGGGGCTGTAAAACCCGGACCTCATTTCGGCTGGAGGGACAGTCTCGATCGCACCCTTTGCCAGTAGGGTGGCAATCTCTGCTCTCATGATAGGGCCATTGCCACCGACCATAGTGAAGCGGACTCCCCTGAAGCGGGGAGGAGACCGTGCGAACTGAATCGCATAGCTGAGCCTGATGGTTCGGGCGACCCAGCGGGACAGGTTGGGAAGCTCTAGCCAGGCTCCCAAGAACTTTACCAGCGGGGTCATGCAAACCACAGACGTCCCCTTGGTGGGGCAGCGAAGCGGAATGACCGGCCTGGAAGTGGGTGGGCGGAGTTATGCATGCAAATTCCGCAGAACCAAGGCATTTCCATTGGCTCATTTTCTAAATCTCGAAGATGATAGGCTTTCTATGCGAAACCCCATTTCGTCGTCACTGACGTAACTCGTAGTGACCACGAAAGGGAATGGGTGTTCTATATAGAACTTTAAAGTGTTCTGTCAGGCGCTCCCATATATAGAACCTTATGTGGGTTCCCATCACATATGGTTTTATGGATTTAGTTGAATTTGTTTAATTTTGTTTAGTTTTGTTTATTGTGATTACATTTTATGAATTAAGCAGCTCGTAAACACATTTTATCATTAGAGAAATTGAAATAACCCTTTAAAAGTGAAAGTATTATGCAATCATTTAAGACATTTAGACCCCCCCCCCCTTCTTTGTAAAGCGCTTTGAGTGCCGAGAAAAAACACTATATAAATGTAATGAATTATTATTATTATTATTTATCCTTATATAAAACTTTTTTTGCATAAGAGTTCTTTAGAATTGAGTCAAGAACCCTAGAGTTCTATATAGAACCCAACTTACAGAAGTTTTTTTCTCTAAGAGTGTTACAGCGTTGTGGTTGGACAGAAAGCAAAACAAAAAGTTTAATTTCAGTTTGGAAAAGCTGGATGACTCGTTCTTCAACAACAACAGTTGTATTTGTGTGTTTCAGACATTAACTTTAAGGAAGAGCTCTCCACTTGCTCTGACGGTCGTTGTTCTCCAGGAGGTTCTGAATATTCTTATAGTATGTGCCTCTTTTTCATAAAAATTAAATTTTTTGGGTTAGACTACTGTTCTAGATTAATAAACTTGTGTTACAGACATAAATCCAGTGGGTTAGTTCACTCCTACTTTGGTAGATTGCACTACATTAGTTGATAGATTGGAAATAACTTTGCACAGAATAGGTCTATAGTAGTGTCATGTGAACACATAACCTAATAATATAAACACATGCTGCCTATAGAGCCTTTTTTGTACCCTAAAAAATTCTTTAAATAAGCTGATTAATTGAATTTGTAAACTTAATTTGTTTCTTGTTGAACACACAGTCGAGTAACGGCATTGATGCACTTTTTAGAGACCCACCAGATGGGGGCATTGATTTGTCTTTTCTGTCAATTCTGTCAATCTCTAGTTTTGAAACCAACTGCAAAGCTTGCAAAACATGTATATAAAGATTCTGGGCAGTTTACACAAGACTGGATTAATAGCACCACAGCATTGGATCCCCAGAAGCACAAAAGCAACACTTCAAGAAGTGATTCGGACAGAGGTAAGAATGCAGGAGTGCAAAAGGGGCTATGAAATATGTAATTGTTGTGCATTTGGAATTATATGAGATGCATAGTACTTTATGTGGCACCCAATTCATTTAAAAAGTCTATTTGTCTATTTATCTTTATCATATTTAAAACGGTTTTACAGTTGTTTAATCTGCTGGAAGGTGAAGAATGTGTGGTAAAAGTTGTTGAACTGTGTTTGTGTCTGTAGAATCAGAGTCCTCATCAATGATGTTCAAATTGAGACTGAAGAAGGAGTTTGAGTGTCTGAATGAAGAAATATCACCTAGAGAAAGACAACTACTGAATGATGTCTTCATTGAACCTCAAATCACAGATCCTCACATCAGGGATAAAAGACAGATCATGTGCAAAAGCATCTTTGTAGGACAGAATATCAGGAGAGTTTTGATGAAGGGTGAAGCTGGCATTGGCAAAACTGTGGCTGTGCAGAAGTTCATCCTGGACTGGGCTGAAGAGAAATCAAACCATGACATCGATTATATATTTCTGATCCCTTTCCAGAAGCTGAACTTTATCATAGAGACGGTGAAGGAGTGTAGCTTCATGGATCTTCTGCAGCGATGCTGGGAAAACACTGAACATCTGAATCCTGAGTCTAGGATCATGCTGATCTTTGATGGACTAAATGAGTTTAAAGTTCCTCTAGATTTCCAAACCAAAAAGAAGATTACAGATCCAATCAAACCAGCCTCAGTCTCTGATCTACTGACAAACCTCATGATGGGAAATCTGCTTCCAAACGCTCAGATCTGGATCACCAGCAGACCGGCAGCAGCCAATCAGATTCCTGCGGGGTTTATAGATCGTGTGACAGAGACCCAGGGCTTTAATGATGAACAGAAGGAGGAGTATTTCAGAAAGAGCATCAGTGATCACAGAATGGCCAATAAAGTCATCAGCCTCATCCAGAAATCTCCACGCATCAACAGCATGTGTTATTCACCAGATTACTGCAGAATCATCGCAGCGATTCCAGAGAAAATCATCAGTACAGGCGGTTCAGATTTCCCCAAGACTCTCACTCAGATGTACAGCAAACTCCTGTTAGCTCAGATGAACAAGAGTCGAGAGAGAAGAGAGACCATCATCGCTCTGGGGAAAATAGCGTTTGACCTGTTGGTAAAGGCCAATTCTCTCTTCTGTGATGAAGATTATGAACTCGGTGCTGAACGTGTTAAAGCAAGCTCATCAATCATAAAAGTGATAGATGAAAAAAGAAAGTCTTTCTGTTTCATGAATCACCGAACACAGGAGTTTCTGGCAGCTTTGTATGCGGCTGATGTCATTAATAGAGGAAACCCACTCCAGCTCAGAGATCTCTCCAGTCTGAAGCTTGAGCTCGGAGAGAAGAGCTTCACAGACTACTACTCAATCCAGAAAGTGATGAACATCGCTTTACAGAAACAGATGGATCTCTTCTTCTGCTTCTTGCTGGGTCTGACACTGGAGTCCAGTCAGAGAGCTTTAAAAGACCTCCTGACACAGAGAAGAAGCTCTTCATCCAGTCAAGAAATAATTCAACACGTCAAAACAATGATCATGAATTCCTCTCCAGAAAATGCAGTCGAATGCAGTCTCCTGTTCGACTGTTTGAAAGAGCTGGATGACCGTTATCTAATCCAGGAGATAAAGACACATCTGAAATCTGGACTCAGACTCTCTCCTGATGAGTCTTCAGCTCTGATGAGTGTGTTGCTGAACCCAGAGGAACTGAGGTTGATGAAGGTGTGTTTAGTGATTCATGTCTACCTGTGATCCAGAAATAATAATTCATTTAATTTCCTGTTCTGATATCTGTAATATTTCAGTACAGGAGACAATAAGAATTAACTCTTGTTTAAAAAACAAGATATTATATGTTTCAGACTTTTCCGTCAAATGATTTGCTAATTTATCAAGTCCTTTTTCCTCCAGGTTCAAAATACAGACAGGCAAAGGATCACTGACCGGTAATATTCTTACATCACAAAACATGTCTTTTTAATTAATTTAAAGAGGGTGGATTTAAAAACATTCATTTTAATCAATATTGGCTCATGACAATAGCTCCTAATAAATAATTGGCCAGATGGATAAATACAAACAATGTGTCCTCCGCTAAAAATGAGTTTGGCACAGAAGATTAAGGCAAGCCTAACAACACCCACAGCCTATTGGAGCTTATTGCTTTATCTTTGGAACAGTGGTGTCCTGCAGAGTTTTATTTACAATAAGACAAAGAACATGATTTGAGAAAGCAAGGAGAGACAATTTTGTTTACATGTTTTTGTTGTGTGACAATAATTCATGTGAAGCGGTCAAAGCTGTGTTTTATTGTGAATAAAATCAGAATCAAGAATTGGAACTAACCATTTTATAATTCAGTTTCGTATAATGGAAAATTAATTTAAAAAAAGTTGATAACGTTTTTTTTATTTTTTTTTATTTCTTATCAGCCCCAGAAGCTTTGGTCTTCCTTTGGCCGAACAGAAGAAGAGCTCCAGTTTGAGGATGTCAGGTTAGATCTTCTCACATGATCATCTAGTAGAATGGCAGGTCTGAAATACTAGTATGGAGGGTTTGGGAGGTTGTAGAAATGTTTTATGAACAGCCAGACCTGTGGCTGAACTATCTCTTGTTCCTTAGACATGTTGGTTAGTTGGAGACACTTAATATTCCACAGTATTATTGATCAGACTGTCCTAACGCTGTTGGATGAGAACTGAGCTGAGCTGATGATGACATCACTGCTTTCTCTAGAGCTGCTTTATTGATAAATTAACTAATTTAGTTCAATTGATGAACTTTACAACTGAACTGAATCAACATTGCACTGACTTCAGCTAAACACACATTATTTTCTTTTAGAGCTGCTGTACAGCAGAAATTAACTCTGTTTGCATCATTGAATCATTTTCCTGCTATCACTAGCCAGGTTTCCATCCAAGGATTTTTTTGCCAAACAAAAAAACTCGCTAAGCACTTCAAAATGTTTACCGATATAGCTGATGGATAAGCTAATTATCAATACAACTTTGCAAGTGTCAACACTATTTTTCCGTTTAAATTTAGCACATAAAATCTATGTTGATGCTTGAAATGTCACGAAAAACTAGTTTGAAAACACTTTTTTTTTTTAAGAAAAAAGGGCTTTAACGCATATAAATTTGGTGTCACATGACAGAATTAGCCTACGCAATGTCTGTGTGCGTAGTTGCTTCCGTTAAAGCACTGTTTCTCTGTAATATTCAAAGGTGCATTAAATCTATTATGTTCATATTATTCAGTTGTATACATATATATTTACTACTGGTAAGAAAAAGACATGTTGCCTCTCAAACATCACTCATCCTTTTCTTGATTACACATCTTAATCTGATATTCCTTTTATTTTGTTACAAGTTACAATTTATTTGTTTTGTTCTGAAGATAAAAAAATCTAATTGCATTCTGTTGACTAAAAATATTGTTCGTAAAGGGTTTGTGCAGCCTTAAAATTTCAAGTTTAGTCAACTTAAAATGTGAAGTTGTATTAAGCGACAACTTGGATATTTGAGTTATCTTGAGTTAAATCTGGGAACGTTATTGAGTTAAGTTGTGATAGCGAATTGCAACAATGTTTTTGTTTTAATTCGCAATAGGCAGTTGTTTCTCACATTTTAAAAATAATAAGCATATTACCAAATTATTTTCAATCTACATTCTAATAAAAGTGAATCCAAAAAATAATAGCTAAAACTGCACACGTTTCTGAATATTGCTAGGGGGTCCATGGAAAACTTGACAGAATCAAAAATATTAAAAAAAAAATACTTTTTTTTTTTATCCTAAAGATATTAATAATCAAATCCACATACTGTAGTTTTGGGATTTATAAGAGTGGATCCTTGTAATGTATTCATCCCAAAATACTTTGCACTCCTAACATTTTGTACTCAGTAAGTTGAACAGAGCAATAAGTGGCTATATATGTGCTTCTATAATCCCACTCCTGCAAGCAGTTTGTGTCAATCTGACTTGGCGAACGCTAAGCAAAAAAATAGAAAATATGACAAATCTTACATTATGTTTGGTTTTACCTGTATGTTAAAGCAGGGAGTCAAGGGTCCCCAATGTGTTCTCTCCAAGAGTGCATGAAACCATCCAATGAAACCATCCAAGCTCAAACGCCGTCTACAGCAGAAACATCCCAATGAGACAGGAAAATCGACGGACTATTTCAAACATCAGGAGTTGTGTTCGGCCCGGCAGACTAGTACTTTTCCCTGAGAGGTGTTTAAATGCGTCACACCCCCCACATCGCATATGCTAAGAAACTACACACAGTTGGCGAGGCATTATTATTACCAGCTACTAAAGACATCGTCTGGGAGTTACTGGGAGAGGAAGCGGCACGAAAGGTAGATTGTCTGCCATTGTCGTTCAATACAGTGAGCAAACGCATAGGTGAGATGGCCAATGATATTGCATCCCAACTTTTAGAACAACTGTAAACCAGTGAATACTCTGCGCTACAGTTGGATGAAAGTTCTGATATAAATCAAGCACAGCTAATGGTCTAAATTCATTTCCTTAAAAACTTATTTTTGTAAACCCCTTGAAGGCAGAACTACAGGGCAGGATATAGATTTAATATGATGGATCAATTCATGACGGAGAGTTTAATAGACTGGTCTCTGTGTGTTGGAGTGTGTGCTGAAGGTGCTAACGCTATGACCGGTGAGCACAGCGGCGTTATGACTCTGATCAGAGAGAAAGAGCCCAATGCTGTTTCCACACACTGTATGCTTCCCGGGACGCTCTTGTGGCCAAACCAACTGATGATGATGTGCATCAAGTGCTGAAGGATGTAGTAAAAACTGAACTCTGTAAAATCACACCCCTTGAAACACAACTTTTCAGTTTACTCTGCAGAGAAATGCTGATGCTTGATGCTCCACTCAGAGGCACACTGGCTGTCCTGCAGGGCTGTGTTTAAGGTGTGTATGCGCTGCCAAAGAGCTGAGAGAGTTTCTCTCTGGTGAAAAGTCAGAGTTTTCCTGCTTTGAAGATGGCTCATGGATACTGAAGTTGGTGTACATGGCAGATTTTTTCCAGCATCTCAATGTCCTTAATCAGAGCATGCAAGGACACAATGTTCAAATGCTAAATCACAAGATATGGTGCAAACATTCACACAAAAATCATAAAGCAAACTGCAAGAGGAAGTTTTTTTTGTTGGTGTGAATGAACTTTATAGTTTGTGTTCTCTCGGCCACGTCACATTAAAGATTGTCGGCTATATCACCAAACATTTCACTTTACCATTTTTTTTTATGGACATTTTGCATACAGGACAAATGAGCTTCCTTGTGCCCAAACCCATGGGCTTCATCACATAAAGCAGTTACATGTCGTCCTAGTCCTGTCAGACTAGCTGTCCCACTTCACTGTGATCTTCTAAATAATAATCCTAACTTAGTAATAGGCCGTGAAATTATTCGTGAAAATAGTAAGCCGTAAACTGTCCATTTTCAGTTGTATCATTACTCTCTGCATTTTACAAATATCTGGCATGTGAAAGATACGATATAATTTGTGATAGGCTATACGCAAAATCTATGTATATATTGTATGTGTGTTGCAGGCGTTGACTTTAAGGGAGTGCATCAGTCGATCCTCTCTACTTGCTCTGAGGCTCGTTGGTCTCCAGGAGCTCCTGAATCTCCTCAGAGTAAGTGCCTCTTTTTACTAAAAATGTCATTTTTAGGCTGAGACTAGCGTTCTAGGTTAATAAACTTATGTTACAGACACAATTCAATTCAAGCTTTATTTGTCATTGCATAAATACAGAGTATTGACACAACGAAATTACAGGTGCTACTCCAGATCAGTGCTTTTAAAAGATAAATAATTGATAAAATAAAATGTACTAATTTATAAATATATATTAAACAAACATAAATCCAGTTGGTTAGTTCACTCCTACTTTGGTTTTATGTCTCTGTCCAGAATCTTTGCATGTATCATGCAGATAAACTGGTGTTTTAAAGGTCCCGTTCTTCGTGATCCCATGTTTCAAACTTTAGTTAGTGTGTAATGTTGCTGTTAGAGCATAAATAATACCTGTAAAATTATAAAGCTCAAAGTTCAATGCCAAGTGAGATATTTTATTTAACAGAAGTCCCCTTTCAAAGCGTACAGCGAACAACCGGTTTGGACTACATCCCTCTACTTCCTGCTTTAATGATGTCACTAGAACAGTTTTTTGACTAAGCTCCGCCCACAGGAATACCGGTACACAAAAGGGGGCGTGGTCTTGTTGCGCTCCCATGGAGAAGAGGAAGAGTTGCATTTGTAGAGTGTGTTTGTCGCCATGTTGTCGAGACGCTGTTATTTTCATCCTGGAGTCAAATCACCTTTGTTTGGCCTTCCCAGGGACGCTGTACTTAGAGATCAATGGTTACAATTTATGTTTAACTCGGTTCCCGAAAATATAAAACATATATTACTAATCAAAACTCGTGCTCACGTGTAACTAAGGTAGGAATAAACAATGCACTTATTTTAAAAATTCAACAACACCATCGTTAATTCGACAGACGGACAAAACCATATACCACAAGCTTTCATAACAGTTTGTAACATTTAACATTACAATTTAACCAATTCAAGGTAACAGCCAAACGTAAAAGTATGACAACTACTAAATAAACAGCTTACCATTGTGAAACATCCTGCAAAAGTCATGCTTGAACAGGTTCTAATCGATCTTCTTCATCTATGTTCTCCGGGTCTGATTCCGGCTCAAATTGATAAGGTAATATTAAAGACATGTTTACAGTAACACTGAGTGCATGCATCTCCACGTTATGGTAAGAGGCGTGACCTTTCCGGGCAACGTGCGCTAAGCTGCTGTCGAATCACAACACAGGAACCGCTGGCACAATCAGAACTCGTTACGTATTTCTGAAGGAGGGACTTCATAGAACAAGGAAGTCATCAGCCCGTGGCGTTCTTAGGACAGTGAAAACAGCGGTGTACAGATAAGTAAATTGTGTGAAAAATACTGTGTGTTTTTACACGCGAAACATGAACACATGTTATATTGCACACTGTAAACACAATCAAAGCTTCAAAAACACAGGAAAAACGGGACCTTTAAGATGCTGATTGGCTTTGCATTACATTAGTTGATAGATTGGACAGAGCTTTGCACAGTCAAGGTTTATGGCATGGGAACACGTAACCATCAGAGAAGATCATTACCAGATTACAGTTCATTTCATGACTGTTTAAGCTGATGAATATTGATTGGCTTATGCGGAATTTGTGCTTTTCTTTTTGTCTTACAGCAGCTGGAGACACTGGAGAAGATCAGAGGTAATGAATTTATTCTGTCAAATATGTACATTATTCTGTTGGTTTCTGTGGTTTGCGTCATTAGAACTGAATTGGGCTTCAGTTTTGATAAGATTATATTGAACTAATGTAAGCAGCACAGCGCTGGTGTAAAGCTTCAGAGTAGTGTGTGTGTGTGTGTGTGTGTGTGTGTGTGTGTGTGTCATCACTGCAGCGCTGCTCATTAGTCTACAGATTTTCAGCTAGAAAGATTGAGAATGTTTTTCATGTCATGATGAGAATCTTTAAACAGCATTTATAAAGTGACATGTGTCAACTCTTTCTGGACTGGATGTGAGAATCATCAATGTCTCTCCAGCTTATTCACACACTCTTCTGATATGATGGTGATATTTATCAACTGCTCATTTAAAAGAGTGTTTTATTTTCCTCCACAGACGTGAAGTTCAGCGATTGATGATGGCCAGTAAAGTGACCCAACCAGTTGCTGCTGGAAAGGTTGTGTGTGTTTTATTAGGGGTTTCATTGTGAACACACATCGTTTGAGCTTAGTGTGCTTGTTTTACACAGATAACTTTACATTAGATATTTTATGTTATAATATATATATATTTTATATTATATGTTTTACGTTATAGTAGTTATTTAATTTAATAATGATATTCTGTTGTACTGCTGTTATTCAGCAGTGTTGGGTCTGTGGACACAGAATATAATGCAGTTGTAGATTGTAAAGATGTTCAACAGTCGTTACCGACTCATCATCTAGTCATTTAGTCAGATATATTGTGTTTGTGTAAATAGTCTTTGAGTTTGATCAAGTTCCTCTAAAACATATTACAGAGCCAGAAGACACAGAAACCCAGAGACGATCATCTCCAGAGTCTCTCAAACACAAAGAAGACTGACTCAACAGCCAAGAGAAGAAGTAAGACATGAACCCTTCATCTGCTCTGAACATCTCCATCAGTAAAGAGTGTGTGAATCATGATTAGAGTAGAGCTGTACTGAGAGAAAACACTTTCTCCGTCCCTGAAACCCTGGAGATGAACAACATTGATGCCTCACGTTACTGTCTGTGTTTGTCACAATGATCCGGTTTGTTTTCTGTGAGGAACAGTCTGATCTTCAGTGAGTTTGTTCTCTCAACCGTTCATATTAGGATTGTTTTCTGAAGATGGACATTATTAACACACAGTCATAGATGACTTCTTTTCTCACATTTCATTTCATTGCTGTCGAAGCTGATGAATATTGATTGACTATGTCCAGACCTACTCTCTTTTAAACCTAGCCAACATTTGCTTTTAAATAGTTGATCAGTTTCTGATCTCGCTGGACACTCGATGGCTCTGTATGTTGTAAGATCTGCTGGATGTGTTTCTGGAGTTTCTCTGGTCAGCTGGATGGACGTCAGTCCAGTGTTAATGTGTTTCTCATATCAGGATACCGTAGGCTGGAGAATCAAGGGTCCTCCTGCTTGAATGCAGTTCTTCAGACGCTCTTCATGACGAAGAGATTCAGGCAACATGTCCAGAGGTAAAGAAACATCTTTCACTTCCAGCAGTGGAAACAACATGACACACAGCCGATCGATAAACACTCAGTGTCTTCTGTAGATTGGACAGATACGGTGTTTCATCTGATGGACACTTGGCTAAAGAACTGAAGAAGTTGTTCAGTGAATTAGAAACACAACAGAAAACTGCAGTTTCAGCAGCTGGAGTCACGAAGAGCCTCGGCATTACAGACGGTTGGTCTCTTTATTGCTGTTTCCAGCATTCAGTCAATGTTTCTGCTGATGAAAGTTACTCAATATAAGTGTTTGATTGTTATTTGCTTTCTCTCCATCAAACCCAAAGTTCATGAACAACGAGACGCAGAAGAACATCTACACTTGATCATTAAAAAGACTCCTGGATCCTCTGAGGTAACTGAGGTTTCTTCTGGGTTATTCTGTCATCTTTTGTCTCCTTCATGAGGACCATCTATCATCATCTCACAGCAGTTCAGCTCTGGAAGTGTTTCTCAGAGAACGCTCAGAGACATTATTGCCTCATATCTGGTTTAGATCTCCTCTACAAACGCACTTCACTCGGATCCTTGACTATCATTTGTTGGCATGAGACACAATTAAAGGTTTATCAGCAGTCTAATGTGCTGGAGGCTGAACTGCAGAGAATGATCATTTTAACAGTGAAAGCACACGTATATCTGTGGATCATCACTAAAGTCTGTTTTCTTCACATCTGTGTAGCTTTTTAAGGGCACTATGAAGAAGACGAGAACATGCAGGTCATACAGACACAATCCAGAAGAAACCTTGGAGGATTTCCTCTCATTGACAGTGTCTCTTCAAAACTCTTCGGATGTGGTGAGCAGATCTTTGCTCTTCTGAGTGAATCTCTATAGAACTGATTCCTCTACACAGATACTGATCTAAAGCAACTTTATTCTGCCGTCTCATCCTGAAATCTTTCTTCCGTTTTCCATTGTTTTCTTGCAAATGTAGGAAGATGCTTTACAGGCATATGCTCGTGAAAATAAGACACTGGATTCAGTGTATTGTGATCACTGTAGGAGAACTACAGACAGTGAGACTGTGAGTATCTTTTCTAGTGTATATTAGATCTTCAAGTGTGGAACTTTAATGCTAATTTAACAGAGAAATGATCACTTTAAAAATAGTTGAATTTCATGTGAACGTCAATTAAAAACATCCCTGAAATCTGCCAAATCAAGCAGTTTCACTGTGATATTTGCCTCAAATGCTGAAAGTATCTTGTGAAGAAAAGCAGCACAATTCATTAATGCTGCACTAATATATTATTATTATCTCCACAGAAAAGGGAAATGATCAAGTTTCCGAAACACATGATTATTGAGTTGAAGAGATCTGAGATGATGAAGAGCTCATATGGGTCGAGCTACAGTAGAAATGACCAGGAAGCGATCATTCGTCCTCATATCACGGTACTGACAATAACATGAGTGTCTGTTGCAGTGATTCGGTTTAATGCTTTACAGACACACACATCACAACCGCTTTAGATACACACAGTCTTTTGTCATTGTAGTCTTTATGAATTCGGGTTCATTTTAAATTCATTATATTTTCTTGCTGAAGTTAAAGACTGTAATTCTGTTGCGGCTGTTTTCAATTCATCTGTGCTTTTATTAAACTTGATGCAAATTAAAAAGAGCACAGAAGATCTGATTGGTGGATTTTAAGTCAAGTCACCTTTATTTATACAGCGCTTTTTACAATACAGATTGTATCAAAGCAGCTTTACAGAGATAACAGGAAAATAATGCAACAAAGTTTGTTTCCAGAAGAAAATGGCGTCACAGTCCTGCTTAAGTAAGCTCAGTGATGCTTCATTTCTGTTGTAAAAAATAAAAATAAAAATAAATAATTTAGTTCATTTATATATCACTGCTCTGGAGAAAACCGTGATGTCATCGTCCAGGGCTGCGTTTCCCAAAAGCATCGTACGCCTAAGTTGATCGTAAAAATGATCGTACGACTGATCTTAATATTATGGTCTGTTTCCCAAAAGCATCGTAGCTTAAGTAGCACTTGAAAATCTTCGTAAAACTACGAGTGCTCTGGAGTAATCGTACATCCCCAAGTGCATCGTAAGAAGACAGATTTATGAGGACACCTGCAGGACAACCGGCAGATTACACCTTTAACTTTATCAGATGCAATGTGATTATAATATAAGGTTTTGATTGTACTTTATTGTACACTTTATTACTCTTTTTTGTTGTTGGTTAAATTAATGTATAAATTAAATAATTAAAAAGGTCAGAAAACAAAACAAAAAATAGAAATAATTTAATCTAATAATTTTAATCAAAATTAAATGAATGAACAAAAAAATAAATAAAATAAATCCTTTAAATCTGTTAAAAATGTCATCTTTGTTTCGCTCTATCTCCTCTAAAAGGTAGCCTGACTACGTCAGACTTCGTACTTCCGCTCAATTTTATTTCACTTCTGTAGTCAGTCTGAGACAGCGTAATAGCTTTCAGTTTTCCTGTGTTCACTCCGGTATTTCGCTCGATGGTTTTGTTTTCGCATCATACATGCATTTACAGTGGAAGTTAGATGCGGCTGAGCATGCGCATAACACACGCCATAACCAAACATTATGTGATTGGCTTACGGGTAACCAATGATTTTAAACTTTTTTTTTTTTTTTTTTATCAGTGCCTCCGCCTGTAGGTGCTTTATATAGACTTGTCTTGATTGCTAATCCACAACATATAACAATTATTAGGTTAAACGTTCAGAATATGATTCCATAAATGGTTATGTTTCAGCACTTCACGAATGGACAGCGACTCTTAAGTAGCACGTAGAGCGCGTTCTTGCGCGTTCATGTTAAGTGCATTTTTGGGAAACGCTCGTGGAATTGCTGCAAGCGTTCGTAACCTTGCACGTAGAAAGTGCTCTTAAAGGGATACTCCACTTTTTGTGCAGCAGGCGTAATGATATGACGCAGCGCCTGAAAATAGTCCCCAGCTCGGTAACTTCTTCCAACGTGACCGGGACTAAGTTTGTCTAACCTATTAGACCTATTTTCAGGCGCTGCGTCATATCATTACGCCTGCTGCACCCATGGTACAGCCGCACAGTTCCTTGATGTAAAATGAGCATATTTCCGAAAAAAGTGGAGTATCCCTTTAAGAGCTAAGATACATCGTTATCGGGAAACCCGGCCCTGCTCAGTTCAGTTCTTGTATAATGGTGTCAATGCAGGAGATCAATAATATTGTTGAATATTAAAAATAAATGTCCCCAACTAAGCAAGACAAAAGCCAAAGGCGTCAGTGGAACTAAAACTCCATCAGTGACAGAATGGAGAAAAAAACCTTGGGAGAACCCAGACTCAGTCGCTCAGTTCTCCTCTGGCCAACAATCTTTAAGAAGAAGAAGACAAAATAATGTAATATTGTATAATGTAGAAATATAACTAATAATGAAGATAATTCATCCTGCTGTTACAGGTTCTCTGCCATGAGTATGAGCTCTATGCCGTAGTAAACTACAGTAAAACACCTCGAGGTGGCGGACGTTATAATGCAGACATCAGATGTGAAGATGAAATCTGGTGTCGATTTGAGGACCGCAGTGTATCAGAGGTACAGATATATATATATATATTAATACTGTATGTATATGTGTAACGAGGTTAGTTGTTGTGGGAAGAAGGAGGCGGGAACCGACGAACCTTTAAAGACTTTAATAATAAACAAACACAAAACGAAAGTAAAGGTGGCAGTCCCTCACGGACGACTGCCGCACACACACACACACACACACACACACACACACACACACACACACACACACACACACACACACACACACACACACACACATAGACAAAACACAACACAAGTCCAGGCCTGGTCCTCTCTCGTCCTTCACTGTCATCACTCCTCCTCCTATGCTTCTGAAGCTCCTCTGTGAGATACGAGACCAGTGCGGCGCGCAGGTGAAGCTCATCAGTAATCAATCCACCGGCCTCACGCTGTTCTCTCACGGCCCTCGTCCTGCTCGCCACAACATGCACAAGCTTTACTGTGTCACTGAAGCGTTAGTGTATGTGAGATTTCATTAGTGTGTTTGTATAATTACTTACATCTCATGTTATTTTTTCCTCAAAGCGTTCCTTGAACGACGTCTTCAGAAACGAGAGCTCCACACACAGGTATCAGTTTTATTTCTGATCACAGCAGCTTCTGAGACTTTGTTCATGACAGATATTAATGTTTCTGTGAGCTCATATCTGAACAGATCTTAAAGTGTGTGTTTCTCCACAGGAGTTCAGAAGCCTGTTTACTCGTGTACAGACACGGAGAGCAGTGTGAGTATCACAGTATTTCATGATTTCAGTGAGAGAAGGTCAGTGACAGCATGATGATCTGAAATGTGATTCATGTGTCTCCTGTAGACTGTCCCCTGGTTTCAGCACCCCTAACAGTACAATAAAAAGCTGCTAAAATAATCAGCAGACAAAAAATAAATAAAAATAAAAATTCAAGTAAGATTTCTTTGGACATTTTCATTCTAAATGAAGTGGAACTAGGCATAAGCCACACTTTCACCTGACCACAACAGAAACATCTACTAGCTTTTGGTAACCTCTTTGAGCTGTTTCTCCTTCTTTAAACTCTCCTTTATTTCCAGCTTCAGAACAACAGACACCTGAAGCAAACACTCTGCATGAAGATGATGGTTTAAACAGAATGAGATCAACCAAACCTCCTCCGATCTGCAAAAAGCCTGAAGAGTCTGTCACTGAGCAACAGAAGGACACTCAGCACACCATCAGACCTGATGAAGATAATAATGATCCTCAGTCTACAGTGAAGAATCAGCCTGAAGAGTCTGTCACTGAGCAACAGAAGGACACTCAGGACACCATCAGACCTGATGAAGATAATCATGATCCTCAGTCTACAGTGAAGAATCAGCCTGAAGAGTCTGTCACTGAGCAACAGAAGGACACTCAGGACACCATCAGTCCTGATGAAGATAATCATGATCCTCAGTCTACAGTGAAGAATCAGCCTGAAGAGTCTGTCCCTGAGCAACAGAAGGAAACTTGGCACACCATCAGTCCTGATGAAGATAATCATGATCCTCAGTCTACAGTGAAGAATCAGCCTAAAGTGTCTGTCCCTGAGAAACAGAAGGAAACTTGGCACACCATCAGTCCTGATGAAGATAATCATGATCCTCAGTCTACAGTGAAGAATCAGCCTAAAGTGTCTGTCCCTGAGCAACAGAAGGAAACTTGGCACACCAACAGTCCTGATGAAGATAATCATGATCCTCAGTCTACAGTGAAGAATCAGCCTAAAGTGTCTGTCCCTGAGCAACAGAAGGAAACTTGGCACACCATCAGTCCTGATGAAGATAATCATGATCCTCAGTCTACAGTGAAGAATCAGCCTAAAGTGTCTGTCCCTGAGCAACAGAAGGAAACTTGGCACACCATCAGTCCTGATGAAGATAATCATGATCCTCAGTCTACAGTGAAGAATCAGCCTGAAGAGTCTGTCCCTGAGAAACAGAAGGACACTCAGCACACCATCAGTCCTGATGAAGATAATCATGATCCTCAGTCTACAGTGAAGAATCAGCCTGAAGAGTCTGTCCCTGAGCAACAGAAGGAAACTTGGCACACCATCAGTCCTGATGAAGATAATCATGATCCTCAGTCTACAGTGAAGAATCAGCCTAAAGTGTCTGTCCCTGAGCAACAGAAGGAAACTTGGCACACCATCAGTCCTGATGAAGATAATCATGATCCTCAGTCTACAGTGAAGAATCAGCCTAAAGTGTCTGTCCCTGAGCAACAGAAGGAAACTTGGCACACCAACAGTCCTGATGAAGATAATCATGATCCTCAGTCTACAGTGAAGAATCAGCCTAAAGTGTCTGTCCCTGAGCAACAGAAGGAAACTTGGCACACCATCAGTCCTGATGAAGATAATCATGATCCTCAGTCTACAGTGAAGAATCAGCCTAAAGTGTCTGTCCCTGAGCAACAGAAGGAAACTTGGCACACCATCAGTCCTGATGAAGATAATCATGATCCTCAGTCTACAGTGAAGAATCAGCCTAAAGTGTCTGTCCCTGAGCAACAGAAGGAAACTTGGCACACCATCAGTCCTGATGAAGATAATCATGATCCTCAGTCTACAGTGAAGAATCAGCCTAAAGTGTCTGTCCCTGAGCAACAGAAGGAAACTTGGCACACCATCAGTCCTGATGAAGATGATCATGATCCTCAGTCTACAGTGAAGAATCAGCCTAAAGTGTCTGTCCCTGAGCAACAGAAGGACACTCAGCACACCATCAGTCCTGATGAAGATAATCATGATCCTCAGTCTACAGTGAAGAATCAGCCTAAAGTGTCTGTCCCTGAGCAACAGAAGGACACTCAGCACACCATCAGTCCTGATGAAGATAATCATGATCCTCAGTCTACAGTGAAGAATCAGCCTGAAGAGTCTGTCCCTGAGCAACAGAAGGACACTCAGCACACCATCAGTCCTGATGAAGATGATCATGATCCTCAGTCTACAGTGAAGAATCAGCATGAAGAGTCTGTCCCTGAGCAACAGAAGGACACTCAGCACACCATCAGTCCTGATGAAGATGATCATGATCCTCAGTCTACAGTGAAGAATCAGCCTAAAGTGTCTGTCCCTGAGCAACAGAAGGAAACTTGGCACACCATCAGTCCTGATGAAGATGATCATGATCCTCAGTCTACAGTGAAGAATCAGCCTAAAGTGTCTGTCCCTGAGCAACAGAAGGACACTCAGCACACCATCAGTCCTGATGAAGATAATCATGATCCTCAGTCTACAGTGAAGAATCAGCATGAAGAGTCTGTCCCTGAGCAACAGAAGGACACTCAGCACACCATCAGTCCTGATGAAGATGATCATGATCCTCAGTCTACAGTGAAGAATCAGCCTGAAGAGTCTGTCCCTGAGCAACAGAAGGACACTCAGCACACCATCAGTCCTGATGAAGATGATCATGATCCTCAGTCTACAGTGAAGAATCAGCCTAAAGTGTCTGTCCCTGAGCAACAGAAGGAAACTTGGCACACCATCAGTCCTGATGAAGATAATCATGATCCTCAGTCTACAGTGAAGAATCAGCCTAAAGTGTCTGTCCCTGAGCAACAGAAGGACACTCAGCACACCATCAGTCCTGATGAAGATAATCATGATCCTCAGTCTACAGTGAAGAATCAGCATGAAGAGTCTGTCCCTGAGCAACAGAAGGACACTCAGCACACCATCAGTCCTGATGAAGATAATCATGATCCTCAGTCTACAGTGAAGAATCAGCCTGAAGAGTCTGTCCCTGAGCAACAGAAGGAAACTTGGCACACCAACAGTCCTGATGATAATCATGATCCTCAGTCTACAGTGAAGAATCAGCATGAAGAGTCTGTCCCTGAGCAACAGAAGGAAACTTGGCACACCAACAGTCCTGATGATAATCATGATCCTCAGTCTACAGTGAAGAATCAGCATGAAGTGTCTGTCCCTGAGCAACAGAAGGAAACTTGGCACACCAACAGTCCTGATGATAATCATGATCCTCAGTCTACAGTGAAGAATCAGCATGAAGTGTCTGTCCCTGAGCAACAGAAGGAAACTTGGCACACCAACAGTCCTGATGATAATCATGATCCTCAGTCTACAGTGAAGAATCAGCATGAAGAGTCTGTCCCTGAGCAACAGAAGGAAACTTGGCACACCAACAGTCCTGATGATAATCATGATCCTCAGTCTACAGTGAAGAATCAGCCTGAATAGTTTGTCACTGAGAAACAGAAGGACACTCAGCACACCATCAGTCCTGATGAAGATAATCATGATCCTCAGTCTACAGTGAAGAATCAGCCTGAATAGTTTGTCACTGAGCAACAGAAGGAAACTTGGCACACCATCAGTCCTGATGAAGATAATCATGATCCTCAGTCTACAGTGAAGAATCAGCCTGAATAGTTTGTCACTGAGCAACAGAAGGAAACTTGGCAAACCATCAGTCCTGATGAAGATGATCATGATCCTCAGTCTACAGTGAAGAATCAGCCTGAATAGTTTGTCACTGAGCAACAGAAGGAAACTTGGCACACCATCAGTCCTGATGAAGATGATCATGATCCTCAGTCTACAGTGAAGAATCAGCCTGAATAGTTTGTCACTGAGCAACAGAAGGAAACTTGGCAAACCATCAGTCCTGATGAAGATGATCATGATCCTCAGTCTACAGTGAAGAATCAGCCTGAATAGTTTGTCACTGAGCAACAGAAGGAAACTTGGCAAACCATCAGTCCTGATGAAGATGATCATGATCCTCAGTCTACAGTGAAGAATCAGCCTGAATAGTTTGTCACTGAGCAACAGAAGGACACTTGGCAAACCATCAGTCCTGATGAAGATGATCATGATCCTCAGTCTACAGTGAAGAATCAGCCTGAATAGTTTGTCACTGAGCAACAGAAGGACACTTGGCAAACCATCAGTCCTGATGAAGATGATCATGATCCTCAGTCTACAGTGAAGAATCAGCCTGAAGAGTTTGTCATTGAGCAACAGAAGGACACTCAGCACACCATCAGTCCTGAATTATAACGGTCTGTTACTGATTAAGAAGTAATGTAAAAACAAACAGTTATAACTGCATGAAGATGAATGATAACACAATACCTACAAAATACGGGGTCAGCCCTATGTTCCCACGGCCGTATGTTCCCACATTTCTAAGAATTTTTTTTTTTTACGATTTGTCTAAACCCCAGTTACGGGTAGGCTTAGGGATGGGGTCAGGGGTAGGCCATATGTGGGAACATTGGGCTGTGGGAACATAGGCACGCTCCCCAAAATACTGTTTACATCCTGCAAATGCATATGATTCAAGACTATAAATACTCAAATTTATGTTTTTCAATATTACGCCGGAATAAATTATGTAATCTGATCACTTATTTGCTTTTAAATGAACTAACGTATACATCAGTAAACACATAGCGTTCGTACCTCACTACTCTACCCTGCCAGTACACACAAAGATAGATCAAAGTGACTTTACATTAACCAACCATTCAGAAACGTCCTGTTCGAGCCTTAATTTTCGAACTTGGCATTATATGACACTGGTAATAATCATAAATGTTTCTTGAGCATCAAATCATCATATTAGAGTGATTTCTGAAGGATCATGTGACACTGAAGACTGGAGTAATGATGCTGAACATTCAGCTTTGAATAAATTACACTTTACTATATATTCACATAGAAAACAGTTATTTTAAATTGTCATAATATTATACAGTATTACTGTTGTTGTTTATCAAATAAACACAGCCTTGGTGAGCAGAAGAAACTTCTTTGAAAAACATTAAAAATCTTACAGATCCAAAAGTTTTGAATGGCAGTGCGTGTATATATATAGACGTCCTCTACAGAGGATAATAATCATTGGCCAGGCGTCTGAGGGATAGTATTTCAGTAATGCTTATGGAAGACAATTCCCAGTCTCGTCAGCACAGGTCCCTGTCCCTCCATGTTTAAAACACACCACCTCTGGTTCCCATTTAATGAGGACAAGACATCATGCTTTGTTCTCAGCTGTTAAAGGCTGAATACTTATCTAAGGGTCAATGTTCATGTTTAAATGTAACTGAAAATGTTTATTAGATAATAAAGGAAACCTTTGGTTTAGTATTCAGCTGATAAAGATGGATTAGCATGTTTACCAAGAGATTATTATCTTATATTGTCCTATTACCCTGGAACAACTGAGCTTGGGTTATCTCCCAACACTCCCAAATCACTGCAAAATCATAATGTCTTATCTACATGTTAATTCACTGTGTTGGAGCCATTTAAGTTTGGATGTTTGAATTGTATTTAATGTATATTAACTGTTGATTTCAACAATGATTTTATATGTTTTTTTGATGAAAGGAGATTATTTTTATTCAGTGAGGTAACTATAAGGAAGTGGGCAGATTGGAGTCAGGTGTGAAGGTGAAGAGAGCACAGCTTTCGACCACACATTGTTTAATTGACCAACATTAAAAAAAAAATATTGCTTTTTGTGTGGAAATAAATACTTAATAAACATTAATATTGGGTATGGAGGTAATTTATTGGATTATGTGCAACAAATAATCCCTAACCTTTACACAATATGGGTGGCTTTAATTTTGGATTAATTGTGTAAAGGTTGAGGGATTCTTTGACACACATAATCCAAGAATTTCTAATGCTTTAATTTACTGAATCTCTGCACAGCCTCCATGGTCCTATCAAGGGACCTCCTGCCCCCTAGTTTGTGAGTGAAACATGATAGTCTGGTGTGGAGTGCCCTCTGGTGCCTCTCAAGGGCACTCCAGCTGGTGATGTTACATAAACAGACAATATCATTTGCATTCCTTAGTAAGTCCTTAGTAACTGCAATAACAAAACAAATCCTTATTTCAGAGTGTATATTTGAGTAAGCAAACCGGGTGGAGTGTTTTTAGGCATAGTGATTCTGTTGACTATTACCCGTCTATATCATGTTTTCAGCTCAGATGATTTTTGGATTAATTGTAAAGGGAGAGGGAAGTTTATAAGTGACATTAAAAAAAACTATGCTTAAAAGCAGCAAGTCATTTAAAAAAAAATATCATACCAGGCTAAATGGTGAATCAGATACTAAAAACCAAAACTGTATAATAATACCTGTATTATATATACTTCTATAATATAAGAATTTCTCGCGTTTTTGTCTCGTTTATCTCTTTCAACACAAGAAGCACAAAGGAGATTCAGTGGATCCTGAAGACTCCCTGCTGACGCTTTACCCTCACCTTCAGTCTCAGCTCCTTGGAGTTTGCAAGCCTTTCCTTTCCCCTTATTTTTAACAACCCATTATTAAACATTACACTTCCCAGTGATGCTCTTTGTGAAAAAGTGCAGATGCTAGGTATGATTAGCGCACAATTTAGCACAAAATCTTTAGTCTATTTACATTGTTCCTGCTGACTTGAGCATATTTGTTTATATGAAAGGTTTTAAACCTAAAATGTTGCCATAGTATTTATTTGTATTATTTTATTATTAAGACACCATTTTAAACATGTGTATGCACAATCTTTATTGTGTCACTGAACTATTAGTGTATGTAATAATTATATCTCTTCTTAAAATTGTTAATGTTAGTTAATAAAATATGTCTTCTGTAACGTAAGGACAGAGGCAGTCGGATCCATATGCAGCACTTTATTTCAACTCACACACAAGTAGACATAAACTCCGGCATACAATTAAACAAGGGGCAATCCAGTAACTCGTAGTGATAACAGGCTTAGGTCGAGGCAGGCAGCACAGGTTCATACACAGTCCAAGAAGCAGGCAAGGGTCAAGAGTCCAGAGAAACACGGAATACTCAAACAGGGAAGAATGCTCAGAGATGTACGTTTACAGTGTGACAAGACCTCGCAAAGGACACAAGGATTACTCAGGCTTAAATAAGGAACTCAATAACCGGTAATCAAACACAACTGAAACATAATTAAACATGAGTCCATGGTGAAACATAATACCGGGAAAGAGTGCCCTCCAGTGGCTCACGCGGGCACTCCACATGACATCTTCATGTTAGTTCAGTGCATTAACTAATGTTAAAGGGATACTCCACTTTTTTCGGAAATAAGCTCATTTTACATCTCCCCCAGAGTTAAACAGTTGAGTTTTACCGTTTTAGAATCCATTCAGCCGAACTCCGGGTCTGACGGTACCACTTTTAGCATAGCTTAGCACAGATCATTGATTCTGACGAGTCCAGTAGCATTTCTTTCAAAATGACCAAAGAGTTTCAATATTTTTCCTATTTAAAACTTGACTCTTCTGTAGTTAAACCGTGTACTAAGATCGACGGAAAATGAAAAGTTGCGATTTTCTAAGCCTATATGACTAGGAACTACTCTCATTCCAGCGTAATAATCAAGGAACTGTGCGGCTGTACCATGAGTGCAGCAGGCGTAATGATATGACGCAGCGCCTGAAAATAGGTCTAATAGGTTAGACAAACTTAGTCCCGGTCACGTTGGAAGAAGTTACCGAGCTGGGGACTATTAATGTGACTGTAATGTGATTGGTTAATGAGACATAATGAGACACAGCTGACGCTCGTTGAGGATCCTCTTTCTCCAACGGCAGAGACAGAGGTTTGATCTTATATAAGAAGATCTGGAGGAGTTACAGCTGGAGAATGGCCGTCGTTCAGGTGAGTCTCTGTCCTGGTGAAACTCTTCCTCATCTTCCTCTCTGTTAGAGTCTCAGTGCTCATCATAAATGTCTGATTCCCTTTATAACACAGATTGCTGTAATGTGTTGCACACTGCTGTTGATCGACGATTACTCTGATATCAGAGTGTGCTCATTCCTCCTAGCATTAGCTATGGTCATTTATAATGGGAATGCTAATATTTCTGTATTTCTGCTGTGGTTTATTCCAGGTTTCTGAGTGATGTCGTGTGTGTGCTGAAGGTGTGACGGAAGCAGATAAAGCTGATCTCAGTACAGCACAGCAGGGTCTCAATTCTGCTGCAGAAACTCAGAGCAACTCCTGTTCTTACTTCAGTCTCTGACTTCTTACTTCTGTGAGTTTATTCATAATCATATTATCATTCAGTTTTAGAATATATGCAATATCTATATTTGACTCTAGGCAGCAAAAGAAATATGCACTGGGTCTTCTGAAAGATATTAAAAATTAATATTTTATTTAGTAAAATTTTTTTAATAAATTAAACTGAAATTCAACACTCAATTTGCATACATAAGCATTTTGAAGTGAATTATATGAAACCATGATTGTAATGGGAATTGTTTAGTTTAATTTAGTTTAACCCTGTTATTTTAGCTGTTATTTCTGTTTATTTTATGCTAATTTAATTTGTATTTGTGTACTTGTGCTCTGTTTTTTTAAATGAAAGAAAACACTCCTGCTCTAGAACCTTCGTTTATTTGCCACCGCCAGTAAACGCATAAAAGAAGAAATGCGGAGAACAACAACAGAGGATTTCATCATTCATCAGTGCGGACAGAAGACGGGTCAGGAGGTTTTCATTAGTGAAGGAAGCACGCGCCCAGGTAACACACACACATCTAGTGAAGCACGCGCCCAGGTAACACACACACATCTAGTGAAGCATGCGCACAGGTAACACACACACACATCTAGTGAAGCACGCGCCCAGGTAACACGCACATCTAGTGAAGCACGCGCACAGGTAACATACACACATCTAGTGAAGCACGTGCACAGGTAACACACACACATCTAGTGAAGCACGCGCACAGGTAACACGCACATCTAGTAAAGCACGCGCACAGGTAACACACACACACATCTAGTGAAGCACGCGCCCAGGTAACACGCACATCTAGTGAAGCACGCGCACAGGTAACATACACACATCTAGTGAAGCACGTGCACAGGTAACATACACACATCTAGTGAAGCACGCGCACAGGTAACACACACACATCTAGTGAAGCACGCGCACAGGTAACACGCACATCTAGTGAAGCACGCGCCCAGGTAACACACATCTAGTGAAGCACGCGCCCAGGTAACACACAACTAGTGAAGCACGCGCCCAGGTAACACACATCTAGTGAAGCACGCGCCCAGGTAACACACACACATCTAGTGAAGCACGTGCACAGGTAACATACACACATCTAGTGAAGCACGCGCACAGGTAACACACACACATCTAGTGAAGCACACGCACATCTAGTGAAGCACGCGCCCAGGTAACACACATCTAGTGAAGCACGCGCCCAGGTAACACACATCTAGTGAAGCACGCGCCCAGGTAACACACAACTAGTGAAGCACGCGCCCAGGTAACACACATCTAGTGACGCACGCGCCCAGGTAACACACAACTAGTGAAGCACGCGCCCAGGTAACACACATCTAGTGAAGCACGCGCCCAGGTAACACACATCTAGTCCAGCACGCGCACAGGTAACATACACACATCTAGTGAAGCACGTGCACAGGTAACATACACACATCTAGTGAAGCACGCGCACAGGTAACACACACACATCTAGTGAAGCACGCGCACAGGTAACACGCACATCTAGTGAAGCACGCGCCCAGGTAAAACACATCTAGTGAAGCACGCGCCCAGGTAACACACACACATCTAGTGAAGCACGCGCCCAGGTAACACACATCTAGTGAAGCACGCGCCCAGGTAACACACAACTAGTGAAGCACGCGCCCAGGTAACACACACATCTAGTGAAGCACGCACCCAGGTAACACACACACATCTAGTGAAGCACGCGCCCAGGTAACACACGCACATCTAGTGAAGCACGCGCCCAGGTAACACACACACATCTAGTGAAGCACGCGCCCAGGTAACACACGCATCTAGTGAAGCACGCGCACAGGTAACACACGCACATCTAGTGAAGCACGCGCACAGGTAACACACACGCACAGGTAACACACGCATCTAGTGAAGCACGTGCACAGGTAACACACACGCACAGGTAACACGCACATCTAGTGAAGCACGCGCCCAAGTAACACACACGCACGCACAGGTAACACACGCACATCTAGTGAAGCACGCGCCCAGGTAACACACGCACATCTAGTGAAGCACACGCCCAGGTGTAACACGCATCTAGTGAAGCACGTGCCCAGGTAACACACACACATCTAGTGAAGCACGCGCACAGGTAACACACATATCTAGTGAAGCACGTGCCCAGGTAACACACACACTTCTAGTGAAGCACGCGCACAGGTAACACACATCTAGTGAAGCACGTGCACAGGTAACATACACACATCTAGTGAAGCACGCGCCCAGGTAACACACACACATCTAGTGAAACACGCGCCCAGGTAACACACATCTAGTGAAGCACGTGCACAGGTAACATACACACATCTAGTGAAGCACACGCCCAGGTAACACACACACACATCTAGTGAAACACGCGCCCAGGTAACACACATCTAGTGAAGCGCGCGCACAGGTAACATACACGCATCTAGTGAAGCACACGCCCAGGTAACACACACACATCTAGTGAAACACGCGCCCAGGTAACACACATCTAGTGAAGCGCGCGCACAGGTAACACACACATCTAGTGAAGCACAGGTAACACACACATCTAGTGACACACTGTGAGTCTTGAACCTGTAACACTAGTGTTGAGGCTCTCGACTGCATTGCTAGTGTTAGCATGGCATCTTTAGTCTTTTAGTGTTGATTAGATGTGTTGTCATTCAGAGTTGATGTGCGGTCTATCATAGCATAGGATCACTTCTCTTTTGTTTCCACAGCCGTCCACCAGCACCATCCGAGACTCCGATACTCCAGCCTCCTCTACATCACCCTTTCTCCATCTTTGTCCTCAAGCCTTCGCACTCCCGCCTTGTGGACGAACATCAAAATAGAAGAAAGGAGCGCAGCATCAGCCGTTTACACTCATGGCCAGCAGAAGTGTTCTTCACTGATGAAGGCCAAACTGGACCACCTCACACGCTCAGACCACTCTCCCAGGTCACACATCCAGTGAGGAACTCTCTCAGCCGCTGCTGTTTCTGTGAGTTTACTCCTGTAACCTGTTGATCATCAGTACTGAGAATCTTGAACCTGTAACACTAGTGTTGAGGCTCTCGACTGCATTGCTAGTGTTAGCATGGCATCTTTAGTCTTTTAGTATTGATTAGATGTGTTGTCATTCAGAGTCGATGTGCGGTCTATCATAGCATAGCATCATTCGTTTTCTCGTTTTTGTTTTCACAGTCCTCTGTCCTCCACTCTGTCCTCCACTCTGTCCTCCACTCTGTCCTCCACTCTGTCCTCCACTCTGTCCTCCACTCTGTCCTCCACTCTGTCCTCCACTCTGTCCTCCACTCTGTCCTCCACTCTGTCCTCCACTCTGTCCTCCACTCTGTCCTCCACTCTGTCCTCCACTCTGTCCTCCACTCTGTCCTCCACTCTGTCCTCCACTCTGTCCTCAAGCCTTCCCTCAACGCTCCTCCACCTTCCCTCCATCCCCTTCCTCCTTTTTTTCCCTTAACTCTCCTCCACCTTCCCTCATCTCCTTCCTCAATCTTTCCCTCAACGCTCCTCCACCTTCCCTCCATCTCCTTCCTCCATCTTTCCCTTAACGCTCCTCCACCTTCCCTCATCTCCTTCCTCCATCTTTCCCTCAACGCTCCTCCACCTTCCCTCCATCTCCTTCCTCCATCTTTCCCTCAACTCTCCTCCACCTTCCCTCCATCTCCTTCCTCCATCTTTCCCTCAACGCTCCTCCACCTTCCCTCCATCCCCTTCCTCCTCCTTTCCCCTTAACTCTCCTCCACCTTCCCTCCATCTCCTTCCTCCATCTTTCCCTCAACGCTCCTCCACCTTCCTTCCCTCCATCCTCTTCCTCATCCTTTCCCCTTAACTCTCCTCCACCTTCCCTCCATCTCCTTTCTCCATCTTTCCTCTTAACTCTCCTCCACCTTCCCTCCATCTCCTTCCTCCATCTTTCCTCTTAACTCTCCTCCACCTTCCCTCCATCTCCTTCCTCCCTTCCTTCCTCCACTCCTCCTCCTCCTCCTCCTCCACCTTTCCCTCTACTCTCCTCCCTCCTCCACCTTTCCCTCTACTCTCCTCCCTCCTCCACCTTTCACAGCACGGGTCAGAGTCGGGCTGGAGGAGTTCCCAGAGGGGTCCGGGAGCAATAAGAGGGAGGCAGCGGCTCTAAAAGCTCTGGAGGAGCTGAGGAGAAGAGGGCCGCTGCCGGAGAGGGTGAGAGAACGACTGACACCACACAAACA
The DNA here is from genome assembly GCF_951802725.1 of Rutilus rutilus. NCBI lineage: Eukaryota > Metazoa > Chordata > Actinopteri > Cypriniformes > Leuciscidae > Rutilus > Rutilus rutilus. The sequence goes on from NC_140233.1 coordinate 1,465,720, forward strand.
GTGTGACTATAATGGTCAACGGTCCCCTTCAGATGATATTTTATTCATTTGTAATCAGTCATCAGTTATTGTAATCTAGTCTCTGTGAAAGATGATTGACACTGACAGCTAGTGCTAAAACTACTCCGACTAGTAGCCATCAGTGTCTGGGACTGTTTTCCATTGTTATTCCAGGTAAAACAGACGAGACGCACCGCAGTAAACCTGTAGCGACCCGTATGGCTTCTAGAGGAGACGCTTCAGCCGTTTAATACAGAACTAGAGTCAGACGTTCACTAACCGCTATTGCGTATCGATAATAATCACTAAAATGATATAGGCCTAAATATATATAACATAGACATATATAATAACAGACTTTAGTTCACGAGCACTTGCACAACTCTGAAGCTGCTTTTGATTTTCACAGATGGCAATCACTTCTTTAACAAGAAATATTCTTATTTTTTCACTGTCATTAATGTAGGTCCACAAGAGAAATATTAAGCCAGTAAATTAAGATAGTCGCTATACCGTTATATCCATCGTCGTCTCTGAGAGAACGTGGCGTTAATGCAGCGACAGATGCCGAAAGCTCAGTCCGTTTCTGCTTTCACTCTCAGGGAATGAGTGCGTTTACATGCACGTTCTTAACCCGATTATGCTGAATAAACTGACAATGCATCGACTTTTAGATGTTTGCCCCTTAATCTGGTTTCTCCCGGCATTTAAAATCCGGCATTAATCCGCGTTATTTGAGCTTATTGAAGTGCGCATATGTAAAGTGTAGGAGGACAGAGCGCACTGGTAGGACTCATATATATCAGATATATAGCAAACTCCAACTCTTTCTTGACCCAAGTAATTATTAAAACGTGTTATCTCGTGTAGAAGTAGGCTAGTCGAAATGCTGCATGTGTAACGGCATGAGAGGATAATGTGTGTCTGTAAATTTCCCGCTGAAATACTCCGAGTCAGACTCAGATACACCTCACTATACCAATACCAATAACAAGATCTAGCCTATTAATAGACTTCACCTTAGCAAAATAGAAAAATATGTATAAAACGAAGTAATAAAACAAGCAAATTAATGAGTAAATAAGCAAGTTAATAATCAAATAAGTAAGCCCCGCCCCCTCACGATAATATCGTGTATCGCCGATCTCACAGGCTGATGATAGGACGATATTGAAATGGAGCACATCACCCAACACTACTAACCACACGCTTTTATTCCCATCTGCTTCATTTTCTGTGTGTCACATGATGTAATCTAGAGTTTCTCTATCCTAGCAGAGACTCGGAGGACGGCCACGGCTGCAGGACTGCCTGCACCATCAGTCCCTCTCTGGCCTGCGGAGGTTTGCAGCCGCTCATGGGGAGGAGCTCACCCTGACATCAGTGGAGCGGACTGGGCTCCCCAATTCACAGAGGTTAGGGTTAACCCAGGGTTAACTCCTCATGAGGAGGAGCTGGTAGAGCAGACGGGCCCCCAATTCCCAGAGGTACACACGCTCACACACACTCACTCTCACTCTCGGCAAGTGTATTTATAGAGCACTTTTTATACACTATGGCAATTCAAAGTGCTTTACAGGAAGGAATTAAAATAATCACAAAATAAAAGGAAGAGGAAGAACGATTAAAATAGTCATAAAAGGAATTAAGAGTAAAAAGATTATACAAAGATAAACTTCTCATCTGGTAAAACACCAGTGCATCAATATTTTGCCCAGTTTTACTGTGAGATTTCCCCATGGTGATTACACTGTGTCTGTGGTGTTATTTCGGAGAAATCGATTGGACGTCTCCAATAGACCTGATTTTTCCCTAAAGTCGGACCGGCGGAGCCCTAGGACTGACTCACGGGGTAAACATCACTGAGCTTACTTAAGCTGGACTGTGACGCTATTTTCTTCTGGAAACAAACTTTGTTGCATTATTTTCCTGTTATCTCTGTAAAGCTGCTTTGAAACACTCTGTATTGTAAAATGTGCTGTATAAATAAAGGTGACTTAACTCTCTCACACACATCTGGACCTCACTTGTGTCCTCACTGTCATGATCCCGTTTCACACACCTGTCATCCACTCTTCTCACGGTCTCTCTGTCTCTCAGGGTCTCCTACCAGGTGATATTGGGCGGCCGCTCCTTCCTCCCCATGAGCGGCTCCTCAAAGCAGCAGGCCAGAGAGAAGGCGGCCCAAGCAGCCGTGGCCATCCTCCTCACAGAGGTCTCTCAGGTACTCACTCACTCACTCACTCACTCACTCGCTCACTCGCTCGCTCACTCACTTTGACTGTCAGTAGCTTTTCACACTGAAGCTTGATCTATGATGTCCACAGCATTCCTGCAGCTCCCGGAGACGGACCCCAAGACACAAACAGGCTCCCTGACCCTACAGTAGCTCCCGGAGACGGAACCCAACGGGCTTTTGGACCCGGACACAAACAGGCTTCTGGACCCGGACCCTGGGCAGCTTCTGGGCCCCACGTTAAAAGACTTAAGGTTATGATCATCATTAAGAATATTAATTTCATCAAGCTTTTCTATGAGCTCTTTCATTCAGCAGACTCTTGGATGCTCAGAAACAGTGTGTGTTTCAGTTCATCCTGTGATATGATTCAGCTTCTGCTGTGCAAATTATTCACTTGTGTTTGTTTCAATTTAATCTTCAGATGGAGCTGGACTGAAAAAAAATAAAAATAAATAATTAGAAATAATACAAATAATTAGAGTAAAAGACTATAGTTAATTAAAAAGACTAGAGTTAGTCAGAGTAAAAGAGTATTTGGCCCGAACTCTAGAAGAATAAAGATTATATTCTCCTTCCTCATCTTTCTCTCTGTCAGGTTCACGGTCCGGGTCCGGGTGGGGGACGAGGAGTTCCCTGAGGGGTCCGGGAGCAACAGGAGGGAGTCAGCGGCCCGATCGGCTCTGGAGGAGCTCAGGAGAAGAGGGTCTCTGCCGGAGAGGGTGAGAGAACGACTGACACCACAGAAAGAGTGTGATGAGAGAGGAACAGGAACAGGAGGAATGGGAGCTCTAGAAAGATGGAAACTGCAGGAGAGATGAGAACTAGTCCGTAGAAGTCCAAGATCCGACCGTGAAACAACCAAATGTGTTTCTGACCGACTGTGGCGTTTAGGTGCAGGTGCTCGTGGGGAGAAACTCACTGACATTAGTGGAACAAAAAAAAACACACACACACACACACACACACACACACCTTTTAGACCATCTCATTGTCCTCAGCACCATGAAGATCCATGTCTCTGTGTCTCTCAGGTGAAGATGGAGCCGTAATGAAGATTATTATCATTAAGAATATTAATTTCACTAAGCTTTTCTCTGAGCTCTTTGATTCATCAGACTTGTATGCTAAAGCGGCTTAGAAACGGTGTGTGTGTAGTTCAGAAACGGTGTGTGTGTAGTTCAGAAACGGTGTGTGTGTAGTTCAGAAACGGTGTGTGCAGTTCAGAGTTTCAGCTCATCCTGTGATTCACTTTCAGATCTTCTGCTGTGCAAATGATTCACTTGAGTTTCTGATTTACTTTCAGATCCATCTCCTCGTCCGGCCTCCTTCACCTCCTCCATCTCCCCCAACATTGTTTTTACTGTTCTTTTAACTGTTTTTATATTATGGGGTTCAGTTTTATGTCCTGGTTTAGAAACACAAGCTCATTTTAGCCATTTAAATTTTTTTTTTTTTTTTTTTTTTTGTTACCTCTTGTTTAAGTGTAATTATGTATTTTATTGACGCAGTGAGTTTTAGTAATGGTATGTTCCAAATAGTTTTAGACTGTTTTTAATGTTCTGTACTTTTAATGCACTTAATGTTTAATGTTAACTTAATGCTTTATTTATTTGCCTCTGCTTTTAAATAAACGTCTTGCTGCTTGTTCCTCATCTCTGCTGTGGTTCTTGTGTCCGTCGGCTGTGATCACATGATCTCAAACTCTACAGTCTGTAGGATAAAGTGTTTGTTTGGAAAATAAAGTGAAGCTTTTGTTACTTTTGTCCACTTTCAGAAGTATCAGTCCATCTAGATTTGTTCATGTTTTCTGTTCAGATTTCTCAATCATGTTTTATTGCTCATGTCATGTGATCTCTCCCTGTTATCTTTATTTGTGTAATTTAATGCTTGTTCAGAACTGGACAGACACTTAACATCCATATTTCCTCAATCTGTGTTTGTGTCAGAAATTAAGGTTGTATTTTAGATTAGATGCAATCTGAACCTTGTATTTCAAAACAGATAACTTGTTTAATGTTCCAGTATTATAATTCCTGATATTTAATAGTGATATTCTGCTGTTATTCAGCAGTGTTGGGTCTGTGGACTCTGAATATAATGCAGTTGTAGATTGTAAAGATGTTCAACAGTCGTTACTGACACTGTCATTTAGTCAGATATATTGTGTGTGTAAAGAGTCTTTGGGTTTGATCAAGTTCCTCTAAAACCTCTTTCAGATCCAGAAGACACAGAAACCCAGAGACGATCATCTCCAGAGTCTCTCAAACACAAAACAGATTCAACAGGCAAGACAAGAAATGAAACTTTCATCTGAACATCTTCAATAAAGCTTGTGATTCATGATTTGAAAGAAAACTCTTTCTCTGTCTCTAAACCGTTACTGTCTGTGTTTGTTTTCTGAAGATGGACATGAACACACATGGGCCGATAGATTACTCACTGACAGGTTAGCAGTGGCGGAACTAGAGTTTTATACATGGGGTGGCCACTGCTACTTGCGGGGGTACACAGTACACACACACACACACACAGTGGAAAAGCTTATGGAAGGAATTGGGTCACTTTGTTTGTGTCTATAAGTGTTGAACATCCAAAATATTTGCAGAAAACAAAGCTGAAGCACCAAGGAGATAAGATACCGTAGCATGTGTCTGTTATGAACTGGTGCATTTATTTACAAAAAAACCCCCATGTACAATTTTTTTAATTTTTTTTATTAGATATAGCAGGCTGATCAAGCAGACATGTACTTGAAAAATTTAAACAATTTTATTGCCCATCAATATAAAATCTTATCATAGGAAGATTTAATACAACATAATTCTTTCATTATAATAATTTATAATTATTCTTTCTAATTATAATTATTTAATTTATATCAAAAAAATTGTGTTCATTTTTTGGTGAACTATCCTTTTAATCTGGCAAAATCTTCTCAACTTAAATTCCTGAATTGGGTATGTGATTGACTGCCTGTGTCTGGTAGATGCTCTGAGCTGTTGCTGGTCCTGAAGTCTGACCACACTGACTCTGACTAGCCAGTGGTGATGCAAGGGCTGGGGTCTGTTTGCATCTGATCTGTCTGTTAGTCCAGTCATTTTAAACCAAAATGGGGGTCAACCTTGAACAAATTGCAACCGAAGCAAACTCAACTGATTTTGTATCCTCAATATGTCCTAAGTAAGGAAAAAAAAAAAAGTCCAGAAGAATCCCATTAGGGGAAAGTTTCGAAAAAGACCCAAATATAGCCTATTCATACGCCTATTCAGTCTTTCTCTCACATGAATAGGGTAAAAATTGTAACCTTTAGATATCACCATGAAAATTACTGAGTTGATTACTTACATCAAGATAAACAAAAAATGTATTACAAGTTTTTTTTTTATTGTTTGTTAACATGGACAAATGGTGCATAATCTAATTATGTATGTGCTAATTTGCATAAATACCACAACAGATCTAAACATTGGGTATAGCCAGGGGAAAATGTCTTGTTGAATCTTTTTGACACATAACAGTAAAATACTTTATGTTAATGTCTGAATGGAACCCATTTAAGATACCCATGAGCATTAATACATAGAGGCAGGAAGTACTTTAGAAACCAGCCTTTATTAATTATTATTGCAGTGATGGGGTTTGGGGCTGGGTCTGTGGGACTGTTTCTGGGGGACGAGTCTGAGGGAAGAACAGGAGACAATGGTAAGGAGAATGCAGAAGATAAAAGGTAGGCAAAATAAAAAGTGAATCCCCAGAAACAGTTTTCAAAACTTTCCCCTAATGGGATTCTTCTGGACATTTTTCCTTACTCAGGACATATTGAGGATACAAAATTATTTGAGTTTGCTTCTGTTGCAATTTGTTAAACCTTTTTTCATAAAATGACTGGACTATGTTTGTGTTTATTAACTAATATAGTTAACTAATGAAACCTTATTGTAAAGTGTTACCTTTTTCCCTAAACTTTTCTAGACATCAGTATTTAATGTGTTTTCTTCGCACTCACAGGTTGAGATCTTGTGGTATCTGGGATGGAGGTTGTGCTGATCTGAGTTCAGCTCTGAGATCAAACCCGTCTCTGAGAGAGCTGGACCTGAGTGGGAATGTCATTACAGATCAAGGAATGAAGCAGCTTTCAGCTCTACTGGCAGATCCTCAGTGTAAACTGGAGAAACTGGGGTGAGTGTCACTGGCTTTATTTCATATATTTGTTTTAGTAATGTCTGAAAGTGTTACACCCAGGATAGCCACCAGAGGGCACTCCTGCTGTCTCCTGTAGTGCTTTCCCATCATGAACTACACTTCCCATAATCCACTGCCTGGACTCATGTTCTGATTACTGCCACCTCATTTATGTTTGCCTGTTTAAACCCTGTCCACTCAGTCATTAATAGCAAAGTCTTGTTTAATGTCACTGCAATACTGAGCGTTATCCTGGTTCCCTGTGTGTTGGTTTTGATCTTCTGCTTGTCTCCTTGGATTTCCCTGTGTCTTGGACCTTGTTTCACAGGTTGAGATCTTGTAATATCTGGGATGGAGGTTGTGCTAATCTGAGTTCAGCTCTGAGATCAAACCCGTCTCATCTGAGAGAGCTGGACCTGAGTAAGAATGTCATTACAGATTCAGGAATTACGCAGCTTTCAGCTCTACTGGAACATCCTCAGTGTAAACTGGAGAAACTGGAGTGAGTGTTACTGGCTTTATTTCATATATTTGTTTCAGTAAAGACTGGAAGTACTATAATCTTTAGTAATAGTAGTTTTTCCCATACATTTTTCTAGATGTCATGTAATGTGTTTTCTTCACACTCACAGGATAAGATCTTGTTATATCAGTAACCGAGGTTGTGCTGATCTGAGTTCAGCTCTGAGATCAAACCCGTCTCATCTGAGAGAGCTGGACCTGAGTGAGAATTACTTTAGAGACTCAGGAGTGAAGCAGCTTTCACATATACTGGAAGATCCTCAGTGTAAACTGGAGAAACTGGGGTGAGTGGCATTACTCTGTGTGGTTTTTAAAGGTTGTTTTCAACAAGTGACAACACTCAGATCTCAGCAGAAATAACTTACTATACATCTCTCAGTCTCTGTGTGTGATAGTCTAATGCTTGATTTGTGTTTTACATGAAAAAATTACCTTTTAAATGTTTTAGATAAATGTTCACAGTATTAACAGACACAACATGTAAAATATAAATATGAAACAATTGAGATTTATCTTGCTCATTTTACCAGGTCTGCTTGTTTGTGTTGTATCCCTCTCTCATCCTGATTTTACTATTCTGTGCTCATCCGATTAGATGTCTCATATCTACAGCTCTCATCCATAATTCTAAAAACTCCTAAATTATACAGTATATAGCAAACCCATGAATATGTTAAGACATAACACCAAAACTTACTAAAATATCAAAATGATTAATTTCAGAACATCAGACTAGATTTGTACATGTTCTGAAGGAAATGTGAGTAGCGTTCACTCAAGCAAAACTGAGTTTAGTTAATCACAATTCAACTTTTCAGAATATAAATGCTCAAATTCACTATTTCGTATTTACAATATAATCCACACATGTATGTCAAACAGATATAGCACTGTAAAGTTAGTTTTAGTTTTGTACTCTTGCTTCAAAAATGTACACAAATGTGCTTTGACTTTTGTGATAACTGTTGAGAATGCTTATGTGACTTTAATCTTAGACTTCAGAAATATAACTGGTCTGATCTGTTATTACACTTGGATGGTGTTTGCCAGAATATCCTGTTCATAATTCTAGAAATGATCACATAATGATGGAGGGACTTTAGTCTAACCCTAGTTTAATCACAAATCATTAATGGACATTTCTAAAACGATTTCTTCTGGGAAAATTGTAGCTGTAAAAGTGTGTGTAATTTACTCTTAGTTTGTTACCTTTATAACCTTTTCTGCCGATGTGGCTTTAACTAATAAATGAATAAACTAAATAATGATTCAGACTGATTGAAGCTCTTCTGCTGTATAGCGTGTGTTCCCAGCAGAAACTGATCCAGTATTTTCTGTGAAGTTTGAGGATCGGTGTGATTGAGTGTGCGTGTGAGTGAGAGAGAGAGAGAGAGTGTGTGTGTGTGTGTGTGTGTGTGTGAGAGAGAGAGAGAGAGAGAGAGAGAGAGTGTGTGTGTGTGTGTGAGTGTGTGTGTGAGTGAGAGAGAGAGTGTGTGTGTGTGTGTGTGTGTGTGTGTGTGTGTGTGTGTGTGTGTGAGAGAGAGAGAGAGAGAGAGAGAGAGAGAGAGATAGAGTGTGTGAGTGTGTGTGTGTGTGTGTGTGTGTGTGTGTGTTGTTTTATGGTGTAAACACCTTCTACCTTATTTTATTTATTCTCAGGTAAAGTAAGTCAAATTCATTCTAAATAATAAGTATTTGAATGTCCATACTCATAACTTAGAAGAAAGACTTCTCCGTGGTTTAGTTCAGTTCGACTCTTTCATAAAGCAGAGACGTGTGGCAAGTTGGTTCTTTTTATATCAATTATTTGTAGTTTATTTTTACAATAATAATTGTTTTACATATAATAAGAATAATCAAAGTAAAGTTCAAGAGTTGTCAGTTCACAAGCTTCGCCAGCAGGTGTCAGGCTTGGATCATCAAACAAGGGAGAGGCCGTCTTCCCTCACAGCCTCTGCCTCTCATATGTTTTTTTTTTTTTTTTTTTGTTTGTTTTTATAAATGCACAGATACAAAAAAAACAATACAGATAGTATATAGATTGCTGTATACAAATAGACGTTGAGAAAACACAAAAAAAATAAAAATAATAATAAAAATAATAATAATAATAATAAAAAACACATTTAGAGAGGAATATATCAATCTGTCATAATGTTGCTGATTATACATAAAAGTCTGTCATTCTTCTTGTTATCTCGTACAATCCTAAGTGACTGAAGAAGTGAATCAATCTCTAACTTAAAGCTTTTGAAGCAAGGCAGCTTTTTTTGCCATTTTTGTTTGTGAATAAAGAATTTTGCTTGTAAAATAAAAAAGTTAACCATGTATTCAAATGATTTATCCGAATTCTCATAACCAATGATGATATCTTTGGCTGTGAGGGAATAAGGATTTTTTCATTTTTCAAAAAGAAAATTATTCAGACCATAGAGAAACAATTTGGTTTTTCCACATTCAACGAAAAGATGCAACAATGTTTCATCCACACTCTCACAAAAGGAACACTTAGGGCTTATATCAATATATTTAGCTTTACTCGTGTTGGTAGGGTAAATCTTATGAAGAATCTTGAAATGTACCTCCTTTACCTTGTTTGAGATGCAGTACTTATAAGGTAAAAGCCATGCTTCCCTCCACTGGATATCATTAAGTAGAGATGCCCAGTAGAACTTGCCCCTCGGTGAAATTCTGTGTTTAAGCTCAAATATTTGACGGATATGTTTGTTGTCACATTTTTTATCAAGTATATTAATTCCATTAAGTAAAAGTTGTGTCGGACTACTGGTTGGTAAACCATAAGAGAGATGGCATTTAAATGTTTGTGTTAGTCCTTATAGCCTTAATCAGTAAATTGAATTCCTTGAAGGGCACTGGGAAGCAATAGTGGGACAGAAATTGGTCAAAAGTCAAAATTGAACCAGAACAGTCAAATAAGGAAATAATATTATGAATACCTTTTTCAAACCATCTAGGGTAAAATATAGATTTCTTATTAATTGTGATCAATTCATTATTCCAAATAATCATTTTATGAGGTGAAAAATTGTGGATGAAACAGAGTTTCCAGGCAAGCAAACATTGCTGATGAAAATTAGATGTGCCTCTCATATGTCTCACTGTACTTTTTATAATTCATTACATCACACCCCTTCATTACATATTCAATCGCATATGGACAATTTATCCAATCCCAGGTCTGGAACAATTGTCAACTCCTTCAGTAACTGTAACTACTTCCATAAAAGACACCTTCCTTTGCCTTGTTTTCCTCTTACGAGCTCGGGCTCTCCACCGTCTTCTCTTCTTGGTCTAGAATACAACAACCAGGTAATACTTTTTCTTTTATTTCTCTCTATATATGCTTTCTAATACATAGCATCATCTCTACCTAGCTTATTACTTCCTTTAATAAATGATCAAAACACAAGACACCTATTAGTCATTTCAGTACTGTAATACTTCAATAAAACATTTTCAAATAAAAACATGTCTCCGTGTCTTTCATATAAACCAATAATAATGGTTTTCCTTTATATAAAGATTCCCCTTAAGGAATCTAGTACTCATAAAATAACAAATTGCATGTTTTACACAACAGTGTGTGAGAGAGATAGAGTGTGTGTGTGAGAGAGAGAGAGAGAGAGAGAGAGAGAGAGTGTGTGTGTGTGTGTGTGAGAGAGAGAGAGAGAGAGAGAGAGAGAGAGAGAGAGAGAGAGAGAGAGAGAGAGAGAGAGAGAGAGAGAGAGAGAGAGAGAGAGAGAGAGAGAGTGTGTGTCTCAGCTGCAAATGTCAGTGTTTCTCTTCCACTGAAATCACATTCAGTTTATTCCTCAGACAGAAGAGCTGCAGAATTACACACTACACACACACACCAAACTGATATATATAGACACAAGGAACACATTTAATATGGGTTTGGAATATATATACATATAGATGAGGAATAGAACTGAATAGTTTTGAAAACCTTTCCTGAGAACTTTTTCGATTTTCTATCAGATATTAAAATATTGTTGTAAGGAAATATAGTTAAATTATTGTATATGAAATAGACAGACAGTGTTTCATTTCTAGGGTGAGAGTGACTGATACTATTGAAACTTTGAGCTGTTTTAGAAACACAGTCTATTCGCAATGAAAGCGTTCAAACTGCAATATTAAACACACAGAACAACTGCAAAGAGTCCAATGTGTAAACGATATGATTTAGGCATTAAATCCAGCAGAAACTCCAGAACAATCTGCATATTTCTACACGCTCAGGACAGCCGTCAGTCCCTGAAGCTCACCGTCCGAGTCCAGCGTTTCTCTTTACACACTCTTATGATCCCAGTAAAGCCAGTCCAGCGTTTCTCCACTCTTACACACTCTTATGATCCCAGTAAAGCCAGTCCAGCGTTTCTCCACTCTTACACACTCTTATGATCCCAGTAAAGCCAGTCCAGCGTTTCTCCACTCTTACACACTCTTATGATCCCAGTAAAGCCAGTCCGAGCTGTAATGTGATTGGTTAATGAGACATAATGAGACACAGCTGACGCTCGTTGAGGATCCTCTTTCTCCAACGGCAGAGACAGAGGTTTGATCTTATATAAGAAGATCTGGAGGAGTTACAGCTGGAGAATGGCTGTCGTTCAGGTGAGTCTCTGTCCTGGTGAAACTCTTCCTCATCTTCCTCTCTGTTAGAGTCTCAGTGCTCATCATAAATGTCTGATTCCCTTTATAACACAGATTGCTGTAATGTATTGTACACTGCTGTTGATCGACGATTACTCTGATATCAGAGTGTGCTCATTCCTCCTAGCATTAGCTATGGTCATTTATAATGGGAACGCTAATATTTCTGTGTTTCTGCTGTGGTTTATTCCAGGTTTCTGAGTGATGTCGTGTGTATGCTGAAGGTGTGACGGAAGCAGATAAAGCTGATCTCAGTACAGTACAGCAGGGTCTCAATTCTGCTGCAGAAACTCAGAGCAACTCCTGTTCTTACTTCAGTCTCTGACTTCTTACTTCTGTGAGTTTATTCATAATCATATTATCATTCAATTTAAGAATATATGCAATATCTATATTTGACTCTAGGCAGCAAAAGAAATATGCACTGGTTCTTCTGAAAGACATTACTAAATAAAATATTAATTTTTAAAGTACTGGTTCTGGCAAATAATAATGTAATAAATTAAACTGAAATTCAACACTCAATTTGCATACATAAGCATTTTGAAGTGAATTGTATGAAACCATGATTGGGAGTTGTTTAGTTTAACGCTGATATTTTAGCTATTGTTTCTGTTTGTTGTTTTATGCTAATTTAATTTGTTTTTGTGTACTTGTGTGCTGTTCTTTGGAGCTCTTATTTATGTATTGTTGTTGTGTTTTTTTAATATTATTTAGAAATAAATAACTCCTGCTCTAGAACCTTCGTTTATTTGCCACCGCCAGTAAAGGCATAAAAGAAGAAATGCGGAGAACAACATCAGAGGATTTCATCAATTCACCAGTGCGGACAGAAGACGGGACAGGAGGTTTTCATTAGCGCCCAGGTAACACACACATCTAGTGAAGCACACGCCCAGGTAACACACACCATCTAGTGAAGCACAGGTAACACACACACCATCTAGTGAAGCACAGGTAACACACACACCATCTAGTGAAGCACAGGTAACACACACACCATCTAGTGAAGCACAGGTAACACACACACCATCTAGTGAAGCACAGGTAACACACACACCATCTAGTGAAGCACAGGTAACACACACACCATCTAGTGAAGCACAGGTAACACACACACCATCTAGTGAAGCACAGGTAACACACTCACATCTAGTGAAGCACAGGTAACACACACACATCTAGTGAAGCACAGGTAACACACACATCTAGTGAAGCACGCGCCCAGGTAACACACACATCTAGTGAAGCACGCGCCTAGGTAACACACACATCTAGTGAAGCACACACCCAGGTAACACACACCATCTAGTGAAGCACAGGTAACACACACACATCTAGTGAAGCACAGGTAGCACACTCACATCTAGTGAAGCACAGGTAACACACACACATCTAGTGAAGCACAGGTAACACACACACATCTAGTGAAGCACAGGTAACACACACACATCTAGTGAAGCACAGGTAACACACACACATCTAGTGAAGCACAGGTAACACACACACATCTAGTGAAGCACAGGTAACACACACACATCTAGTGAAGCACAGGTAACACACACACATCTAGTGAAGCACAGGTAACACACACACATCTAGTGAAGCACAGGTAACACACACACATCTAGTGAAGCACAGGTAACACACACACATCTAGTGAAGCACAGGTAACACACACACATCTAGTGAAGCACAGGTAACACACACACATCTAGTGAAGCACAGGTAACACACACACATCTAGTGAAGCACAGGTAACACACACACATCTAGTGAAGCACAGGTAACACACACACACACACATCTAGTGAAGCACAGGTAACACACACACATCTAGTGAAGCACAGGTAACACACACACATCTAGTGAAGCACAGGTAACACACACACATCTAGTGAAGCACAGGTAACACACACACATCTAGTGAAGCACAGGTAACACACACACACACACATCTAGTGAAGCACAGGTAACACACACATCTAGTGAAGCACAGGTAACACACACACACACACATCTAGTGAAGCACAGGTAACACACACACACACATCTAGTGAAGCACAGGTAACACACACACATCTAGTGAAGCACAGGTAACACACACACACACACATCTAGTGAAGCACAGGTAACACACACATCTAGTGAAGCACAGGTAACACACACACACACATCTAGTGAAGCACAGGTAACACACACACACACATCTAGTGAAGCACAGGTAACACACACACATCTAGTGAAGCACAGGTAACACACATCTAGTGAAGCACAGGTAACACACACACACCTAGTGAAGCACAGGTAACACACACACACACACACACACACACACACACACACACACATCTAGTGAAGCACAGGTAACACACACACACACACACATCTAGTGAAGCACAGGTAACACACACATCTAGTGAAGCACAGGTAACACACACACACACACATCTAGTGAAGCACAGGTAACACACACACACACATCTAGTGAAGCACAGGTAACACACACACACACATCTAGTGAAGCACAGGTAACACACACACACCTAGTGAAGCACAGGTAACACACACACATCTAGTGAAGCACAGGTAACACACACATCTAGTGAAGCACAGGTAACACACACACATCTAGTGAAGCACAGGTAACACACACACATCTAGTGAAGCACAGGTAACACACACACATCTAGTGAAGCACAGGTAACACACACACATCTAGTGAAGCACAGGTAACACACACACACACACATCTAGTGAAGCACAGGTAACACACACATCTAGTGAAGCACAGGTAACACACACACACACACATCTAGTGAAGCACAGGTAACACACACATCTAGTGAAGCACAGGTAACACACACATCTAGTGAAGCACAGGTAACACACACACATCTAGTGAAGCACAGGTAACACACATCTAGTGAAGCACAGGTAACACACACACACCTAGTGAAGCACAGGTAACACACACACACACACACACACACACATCTAGTGAAGCACAGGTAACACACACACACACACACACATCTAGTGAAGCACAGGTAACACACACATCTAGTGAAGCACAGGTAACACACACACATCTAGTGAAGCACAGGTAACACACACACATCTAGTGAAGCACAGGTAACACACACACATCTAGTGAAGCACAGGTAACACACACACATCTAGTGAAGCACAGGTAACACACACACACACACATCTAGTGAAGCACAGGTAACACACACACACACACACACACATCTAGTGAAGCACAGGTAACACACACACACACACACACACATCTAGTGAAGCACAGGTAACACACACACACACACACACATCTAGTGAAGCACAGCTAACACACACATCTAGTGAAGCACAGGTAACACACACACATCTAGTGAAGCACAGGTAACACACACACACACACATCTAGTGAAGCACAGGTAACACACACACACACACACACATCTAGTGAAGCACAGGTAACACACACACACACACACACACATCTAGTGAAGCACAGGTAACACACACACACACACACACACACACACATCTAGTGAAGCACAGGTAACACACACACACACACACACACATCTAGTGAAGCACAGGTAACACACACACATCTAGTGAAGCACAGGTAACACACACACACACACATCTAGTGAAGCACAGGTAACACACACACACACACACATCTAGTGAAGCACAGGTAACACACACACATCTAGTGAAGCACAGGTAACACACACACACACACATCTAGTGAAGCACAGGTAACACACACACACACACACACATCTAGTGAAGCACAGGTAACACACACATCTAGTGAAGCACAGGTAACACACACACATCTAGTGAAGCACAGGTAACACACACACATCTAGTGAAGCACAGGTAACACACACACATCTAGTGAAGCACAGGTAACACACACACACACACATCTAGTGAAGCACAGGTAACACACACACACACACACACACATCTAGTGAAGCACAGGTAACACACACACACACACACACACATCTAGTGAAGCACAGGTAACACACACACACACACACACATCTAGTGAAGCACAGGTAACACACACACACACACACACATCTAGTGAAGCACAGGTAACACACACATCTAGTGAAGCACAGGTAACACACACACATCTAGTGAAGCACAGGTAACACACACACACACACATCTAGTGAAGCACAGGTAACACACACACACACACACACACACATCTAGTGAAGCACAGGTAACACACACACACACACACACACATCTAGTGAAGCACAGGTAACACACACACACACACACACACACATCTAGTGAAGCACAGGTAACACACACACACACACACACACATCTAGTGAAGCACAGGTAACACACACACACACACACACACACATCTAGTGAAGCACAGGTAACACACACACACACACACACACATCTAGTGAAGCACAGGTAACACACACACATCTAGTGAAGCACAGGTAACACACACACATCTAGTGAAGCACAGGTAACACACACACACACACATCTAGTGAAGCACAGGTAACACACACACATCTAGTGAAGCACAGGTAACACACACACACACACATCTAGTGAAGCACAGGTAACACACACATCTAGTGAAGCACAGGTAACACACACATCTAGTGAAGCACAGGTAACACACACATCTAGTGAAGCACAGGTAACACACACATCTAGTGAAGCACAGGTAACACACACATCTAGTGAAGCACAGGTAACACACACACACACACACACACATCTAGTGAAGCACAGGTAACACACATCTAGTGAAGCACAGGTAACACACATCTAGTGAAGCACAGGTAACACACACACACACACACACATCTAGTGAAGCACAGGTAACACACACATCTAGTGAAGCACAGGTAACACACACATCTAGTGAAGCACAGGTAACACACACATCTAGTGAAGCACAGGTAACACACACATCTAGTGAAGCACAGGTAACACACACACATCTAGTGAAGCACAGGTAACACACACACATCTAGTGAAGCACAGGTAACACACACACATCTAGTGAAGCACAGGTAACACACACATCTAGTGAAGCACAGGTAACACACACACATCTAGTGAAGCACAGGTAACACACACACATCTAGTGAAGCACAGGTAACACACACACATCTAGTGAAGCACAAGTAACACACACATCTAGTGAAGCACAGGTAACACACACACACACACATCTAGTGAAGCACAGGTAACACACACACACACACACACACACACATCTAGTGAAGCACAGGTAACACACACACACACACACATCTAGTGAAGCACAGGTAACACACACATCTAGTGAAGCACAGGTAACACACACATCTAGTGAAGCACAGGTAACACACATCTAGTGAAGCACAGGTAACACACACATCTAGTGAAGCACAGGTAACACACACACATCTAGTGAAGCACAGGTAACACACACACATCTAGTGAAGCACAGGTAACACACACACATCTAGTGAAGCACAGGTAACACACACATCTAGTGAAGCACAGGTAACACACACACACACACACATCTAGTGAAGCACAGGTAACACACACACACACACACACACACATCTAGTGAAGCACAGGTAGCACACACATCTAGTGAAGCACAGGTAGCACACACATCTAGTGAAGCACAGGTAGCACACACATCTAGTGAAGCACAGGTAGCACACACATCTAGTGAAGCACAGGTAGCACACACACATCTAGTGAAGCACAGGTAGCACACACACATCTAGTGAAGCACAGGTAGCACACACACATCTAGTGAAGCACAGGTAACACACACACATCTAGTGAAGCACAGGTAACACACACACATCTAGTGAAGCACAGGTAACACACACACATCTAGTGAAGCACAGGTAACACACACACATCTAGTGAAGCACAGGTAACACACACATCTAGTGAAGCACAGGTAACACACACACACACACATCTAGTGAAGCACAGGTAACACACACACACACACACACACACATCTAGTGAAGCACAGGTAACACACACACACACACACACATCTAGTGAAGCACAGGTAACACACACACACACACATCTAGTGAAGCACAGGTAACACACACATCTAGTGAAGCACAGGTAACACACACATCTAGTGAAGCACAGGTAACACACACACATCTAGTGAAGCACAGGTAACACACACACATCTAGTGAAGCACAGGTAACACACACACATCTAGTGAAGCACAGGTAACACACACACATCTAGTGAAGCACAGGTAACACACACACATCTAGTGAAGCACAGGTAACACACACACACACACATCTAGTGAAGCACAGGTAACACACACACACACACATCTAGTGAAGCACAGGTAACACACACATCTAGTGAAGCACAGGTAACACACACATCTAGTGAAGCACAGGTAACACACACATCTAGTGAAGCACAGGTAACACACACACACACACACACATCTAGTGAAGCACAGGTAACACACACACACACACACACATCTAGTGAAGCACAGGTAACACACATCTAGTGAAGCACAGGTAACACACATCTAGTGAAGCACAGGTAACACACACACACACACACATCTAGTGAAGCACAGGTAACACACACATCTAGTGAAGCACAGGTAACACACACACATCTAGTGAAGCACAGGTAACACACACACATCTAGTGAAGCACAGGTAACACACACACATCTAGTGAAGCACAGGTAACACACACATCTAGTGAAGCACAGGTAACACACACACACACACATCTAGTGAAGCACAGGTAACACACACACACACACACACACACACACATCTAGTGAAGCACAGGTAACACACACATCTAGTGAAGCACAGGTAGCACACACATCTAGTGAAGCACAGGTAGCACACACATCTAGTGAAGCACAGGTAGCACACACATCTAGTGAAGCACAGGTAGCACACACACATCTAGTGAAGCACAGGTAGCACACACACATCTAGTGAAGCACAGGTAGCACACACACATCTAGTGAAGCACAGGTAGCACACACACATCTAGTGAAGCACAGGTAACACACACACATCTAGTGAAGCACAGGTAACACACACACATCTAGTGAAGCACAGGTAACACACACACATCTAGTGAAGCACAGGTAACACACACACATCTAGTGAAGCACAGGTAACACACACACATCTAGTGAAGCACAGGTAACACACACACATCTAGTGAAGCACAGGTAACACACACACATCTAGTGAAGCACAGGTAACACACACACATCTAGTGAAGCACAGGTAACACACACACATCTAGTGAAGCACAGGTAACACACACACATCTAGTGAAGCACAGGTAACACACACACATCTAGTGAAGCACAGGTAACACACACACATCTAGTGAAGCACAGGTAACACACACACATCTAGTGAAGCACAGGTAACACACACACATCTAGTGAAGCACAGGTAACACACACACATCTAGTGAAGCACAGGTAACACACACACATCTAGTGAAGCACAGGTAACACACACACATCTAGTGAAGCACAGGTAACACACACACATCTAGTGAAGCACAGGTAACACACACACATCTAGTGAAGCACAGGTAACACACACACATCTAGTGAAGCACAGGTAACACACACACATCTAGTGAAGCACAGGTAACACACACACATCTAGTGAAGCACAGGTAACACACACACATCTAGTGAAGCACAGGTAACACACACACATCTAGTGAAGCACAGGTAACACACACACATCTAGTGAAGCACAGGTAACACACACACATCTAGTGAAGCACAGGTAACACACACACATCTAGTGAAGCACAGGTAACACACACACATCTAGTGAAGCACAGGTAACACACACACATCTAGTGAAGCACAGGTAACACACACACATCTAGTGAAGCACAGGTAACACACACACATCTAGTGAAGCACAGGTAACACACACACATCTAGTGAAGCACAGGTAACACACACACATCTAGTGAAGCACAGGTAACACACACACATCTAGTGAAGCACAGGTAACACACACACATCTAGTGAAGCACAGGTAACACACACACATCTAGTGAAGCACAGGTAACACACACACATCTAGTGAAGCACAGGTAACACACACACATCTAGTGAAGCACAGGTAACACACACACATCTAGTGAAGCACAGGTAACACACACACATCTAGTGAAGCACAGGTAACACACACACATCTAGTGAAGCACAGGTAACACACACACATCTAGTGAAGCACAGGTAACACACACACATCTAGTGAAGCACAGGTAACACACACACATCTAGTGAAGCACAGGTAACACACACACATCTAGTGAAGCACAGGTAACACACACACATCTAGTGAAGCACAGGTAACACACACACATCTAGTGAAGCACAGGTAACACACACACATCTAGTGAAGCACAGGTAACACACACACATCTAGTGAAGCACAGGTAACACACACACATCTAGTGAAGCACAGGTAACACACACACATCTAGTGAAGCACAGGTAACACACACACATCTAGTGAAGCACAGGTAACACACACACATCTAGTGAAGCACAGGTAACACACACACATCTAGTGAAGCACAGGTAACACACACACATCTAGTGAAGCACAGGTAACACACACACATCTAGTGAAGCACAGGTAACACACACACACATCTAGTGAAGCACAGGTAACACACACACACATCTAGTGAAGCACAGGTAACACACACACACATCTAGTGAAGCACAGGTAACACACACACACATCTAGTGAAGCACAGGTAACACACACACACATCTAGTGAAGCACAGGTAACACACACACACATCTAGTGAAGCACAGGTAACACACACACACACATCTAGTGAAGCACAGGTAACACACACACACACACACATCTAGTGAAGCACAGGTAACACACACACACACACACATCTAGTGAAGCACAGGTAACACACACACACACATCTAGTGAAGCACAGGTAACACACACACACATCTAGTGAAGCACAGGTAACACACACACACATCTAGTGAAGCACAGGTAACACACACACACATCTAGTGAAGCACAGGTAACACACACACACATCTAGTGAAGCACAGGTAACACACACACACATCTAGTGAAGCACAGGTAACACACACACACATCTAGTGAAGCACAGGTAACACACACACACATCTAGTGAAGCACAGGTAACACACACACACATCTAGTGAAGCACAGGTAACACACACACACATCTAGTGAAGCACAGGTAACACACACACATCTAGTGAAGCACAGGTAACACACACACACATCTAGTGAAGCACAGGTAACACACACACACATCTAGTGAAGCACAGGTAACACACACACACACATCTAGTGAAGCACAGGTAACACACACACACATCTAGTGAAGCACAGGTAACACACACACACATCTAGTGAAGCACAGGTAACACACACACACATCTAGTGAAGCACAGGTAACACACACACACATCTAGTGAAGCACAGGTAACACACACACACATCTAGTGAAGCACAGGTAACACACACACACATCTAGTGAAGCACAGGTAACACACACACCATCTAGTGAAGCACAGGTAACAGACACACCATCTAGTGAAGCACAGGTAACACACACACCATCTAGTGAAGCACAGGTAACACACACACCATCTAGTGAAGCACAGGTAACACACACACATCTAGTGAAGCACAGGTAACACACACACACCATCTAGTGAAGCACAGGTAACACACACACACACACACACCATCTAGTGAAGCACAGGTAACACACACACACCATCTAGTGAAGCACAGGTAACACACACACCATCTAGTGAAGCACAGGTAACACACACACCATCTAGTGAAGCACAGGTAACACACACACACACACACACCATCTAGTGAAGCACAGGTAACACACACACACCATCTAGTGAAGCACAGGTAACACACACACCATCTAGTGAAGCACAGGTAACACACACACACACACACACACCATCTAGTGAAGCACAGGTAACACACACACCATCTAGTGAAGCACAGGTAACACACACACCATCTAGTGAAGCACAGGTAACACACACACCATCTAGTGAAGCACAGGTAACACACACACCATCTAGTGAAGCACGCGCCCAGGTAACACACATCTAGTGAAGCGCGCGCACAGGTAACACACATCTAGTGAAGCGCGCGCCCAGGTAACACACACCATCTAGTGAAGCACAGGTAACACACACACCATCTAGTGAAGCACGCGCCCAGGTAACACACATCTAGTGAAGCGCGCGCCCAGGTAACACACACACCATCTAGTGAAGCACAGGTAACAGACACACCATCTAGTGAAGCACAGGTAACACACACACACCATCTAGTGAAGCACAGGTAACACACACACACCATCTAGTGAAGCACAGGTAACACACACACACCATCTAGTGAAGCACAGGTAACACACACACCATCTAGTGAAGCACAGGTAACACACACACCATCTAGTGAAGCACAGGTAACACACACACACACCATCTAGTGAAGCACAGGTAACACACACACCATCTAGTGAAGCACAGGTAACACACACACCATCTAGTGAAGCACAGGTAACACACACACACCATCTAGTGAAGCACAGGTAACACACACACACCATCTAGTGAAGCACAGGTAACACACACACCATCTAGTGAAGCACAGGTAACACACACACCATCTAGTGAAGCACAGGTAACACACACACCATCTAGTGAAGCACGCGCCCAGGTAACACACATCTAGTGAAGCACGCGCCCAGGTAACACACATCTAGTGAAGCACGCGCACAGGTAACACACACGCATCTAGTGAAGCACGTGCACAGGTAACACACATCTAGTGACACACTGAGAGTCTTGAACCTGTAACACTAGTGTTGAGGCTCTCGACTGCATTACTAGTGTTAGCATGGCATCTCTAGTCTTTAGTATTGATTAGATGTGTGTTGTGTTGTCATTCAGAGTCGATGTGCGGTCTGTCATAGCATAGGATAATTTCTCTCTTGTTTTCACAGTCGTCCACCAGCACCATCTGAGACTCCTATACTCCAGCCTCCTCTACAGCCTCCTCTACATCACCCTTTCTCCATCTTTGTCCTCAAGCCTTCGCACTCCCGCCTTGTGGACGAACATCAAAATGGAAGAAAGGAGCGCAGCATCAGCCGTTTACACTCATGGCCAGCAGAAGTGTTCTTCACTGATGATGGCCAAACTGGACCACCTCACACGCTCAGGTCACGCATCCAGTGACGAACTCTCAACATCTGCTGTTTCTGTGAGTTTAATACTGTAATTTACCTACAACCTTTGTTTGTTAGCCGCCAGTAAATGCATAAAAGAAACGTGGACGAACATGAACAGAAGATTCAAAAAAAACAAAAATGGATCACCCCGTCTCCTATTTTCCAGTACGGCCAGAGGAAGGGGTTAGAGGTCGCCTTCATTAGCGAAGGCCAGCCCAGACCACTCTCCCAGGTCACACATCCAGTGACGAACTCTCTCAGCCGCTGCTGTTTCTGTGAGTTTACTCCTGTAACCTGTTGATCATCAGTACTGAGAGTCTTGAACCGGTAACACTAGTGATGAGGCTCTCGACTGCATTGCTAGTGTTAGCATGGCATCTCTAGTCTTTTAGTATTGATTAGATGTGTTGTCATTCAGAGTCGATGTGCGGTCTGTCATAGCATCATTAGTTTTCTCGTTTTTGTTTTCACAGTCCTCCACGCTGTCCTCCACGCTGTCCTCCACGCTGTCCTCCACGCTGTCCTCCACGCTGTCCTCCACGCTGTCCTCCACGCTGTCCTCCACGCTGTCCTCCACGCTGTCCTCCACGCTGTCCTCCACGCTGTCCTCCACGCTGTCCTCCACGCTGTCCTCCACGCTGTCCTCCACGCTGTCCTCCACGCTGTCCTCCACGCTGTCCTCCACGCTGTCCTCCACGCTGTCCTCCACGCTGTCCTCCACGCTGTCCTCCACGCTTCCCTCATCTCCTTCAATCTTTCCCTCAACACTCCTCCACCTTCCCTCCATCTCCTTCCTCCATCTTTCCCCTTAACTCTCCTCCACCTTCCCTCATCTCCTTCCTCAATCTTTCCCTCAACGCTCCTCCACCTTCCCTCCATCTCCTTCCTCCATCTTTCCCACAACGCTCCTCCACCTTCCCTCCATCTCCTTCCTCCATCTTTCCCCTTAACGCTCCTCCACCTTCCCTCCATCTCCTTCCTCCATCTTTCCCCTTAACGCTCCTCCACCTTCCCTCCATCTCCTTCCTCCATCTTTCCCACAACGCTCCTCCACCTTCCCTCCATCTCATTCCTCCATCTCCTTCCTCCATCTTTCCCCTTAACGCTCCTCCATCTTTCCCCTTAACGCTCCTCCACCTTCCCTCCATCTCCTTCCTCCATCTTTCCCACAACGCTCCTCCACCTTCCCTCCATCTCCTTCCTCCTTTCCCCTTAACTCTCCTCCACCTTCCCTCCATCTCCTTCCTCCAGCTTTCATTCTCCTCTGCTTTCTCCACTTGTCCTTTCCCTCTAGTCTCCCTGACCTTCCCTCCATCTCCTTCCTCCCTTCCTCCACTCCTCCTCCTCCACCTCCACCTACCCTCTACTCTCCTCCTTCCTCCACCTTTCACAGCACGGGTCCGAGTCGGGCAGGAGGAGTTCCCAGAGGGGTCCGGGAGCAATAAGAGGGCGGCAGCGGCTCTAAAAGCTCTGGAGGAGCTGAGGAGAAGAGGGTCGCTGCTGGAGAGGGTGAGGGAACGACTGACACCACAGAAACAGTGACCATAATGGTCAACGGTCCCCTTCAGATGATATTTTATTCATTTGTAATCTGTCATCAGTTATTGTAATCTAGTCTCTGAAAGATGATTGACACTGACAGCTAGTGCTAAAACTACTCCGACTAGTAGCCATCAGTGTCTGGGACTGTTTTCCATTGTTATTCCAGGTAAAACAGACGAGACGCACCGCAGTAAACCTGTAGCGACCCGTATGGCTTCTAGAGGAGACGCTTCAGCCGTTTAATACAGAACTAGAGTCAGGCGTTCACTAACCGCTAGGGTTGTGCCAATAGACGATAGTATCGCGTATTGACGATAGTCAGAGATATCGCAGATGCCTTTGACGAGATCAATACTGCAATATTGGCTCGTTTTCCCATTAATGCATTTTATTATTATTATTATAAAGCTAGTATTAGGAAGTACAAAATGTTTTTAAAACAGACTAAAAACACTTCATCCCCACATCAAAGTTTAATTGCAAGGTGATCCATTGTCAAGAGTGTTTGTTTTAACAGACGCATTATTCTTATACAGACTCAAGAATTGATTGACCCAAGAAATGATTCAAACGTGTTCTCATCTCGTGTAGAAGTAGGCTAGTCGAAATGCTGCATGTGTAACGGCATGAGAGGATAATGTGTGTCTGTAAATTTCCCGCTGAAATACTGTGAGTCAGACTCAGATACACCTCACTATACCTGGAAATAACAAGATCTAGCCTATTAATGGGTGAGTCCACCTTAGCAAAATAGAAAAATATTATCATATAAAAAAATGAAGTAATAAAACAAGCAAATTAATGAGTAAATAAGCAAGTTAATAACCAAATAAGTAAGCCCCGCCCCCTCACGATAATATCGTGTATCGCCGATCTCACAGGCTGATGATAGGACGATATGAAAATGGAGCATATCACCCAACACTACTAACCACACGCTTTCATTCCCATCTGATTCATCTTCTGTGTGTCACATGATGTAATCTAGAGTTTCTCTATCCTAGCAGAGACTCGGAGGACGGCCACGGCTGCAGGACCGCCTCAGCCGGCAGTGTCTCTCTGGCCTGTGGTGTTACGCTGCCGCTCATGAGGAGGAGCTCACCCTGACATCAGTGGAGCGGACTGGGCTCCCCAATTCACAGAGGTTAGGGTTAACTCAGGGTTAACTCCTCATGAGGAGGAGCTGGTAGAGCAGACGGGCCCCCAATTCCCAGAGGTACACAC
Source organism: Rutilus rutilus (assembly GCF_951802725.1). Classification (NCBI taxonomy): domain Eukaryota; kingdom Metazoa; phylum Chordata; class Actinopteri; order Cypriniformes; family Leuciscidae; genus Rutilus; species Rutilus rutilus. The sequence goes on from NC_140233.1 coordinate 1,491,463, forward strand.
ACTCACTCTCACTCTCGGCAAGTGTATTTATAGAGCACCTTTTATACACTATGGCAATTCAAAGTGCTTTACAGGAAGGAATTAAAATAATCACAAAATAAAAGCAAGAGGAAGAACGACAAATAGTCATAAAAGGAATTAAAAGAGTAAAAAGATTATACAAAGATAAACTTCTCATCTGGTAAAACACCAGTGTATCAATATTTTGCCCAGTTTTACTGTGAGATTTCCCCATGGTGATTACACTGTGTCTGTGGTGTTATTTCGGAGAAATCGATTGGACGTCTCCAATAGACCCGATGTTTCCCTAAAGTCGGACCCGAGGAGCCCTAGGACTGACTCACGGGGTAAACATCACTGAGCTTACTTAAGCTGGACTGTGACGCTATTTTCTTCTGGAAACAAACTTTGTTGCATTACTTTCCTGTTATCTCTGTAAAGCTGCTCTGAAACACTCTGTATTGTAAAATGTGCTGTATAAATAAAGGAGACTTGACTCTCACACACATCTAGACCTCATCTCATTGTGTCCTCACTGTCATGATCACGTTTCACACACCTGTCATCCACTCTTCTCACGGTCTCTCTGTCTCTCAGGTTCTCCTACCAGGTGAAATTGGGGGGCGCTCCTTCCTCCCCATGAGCGGCTCCTCAAAGCAGCAGGCCAGAGAGAAGGCGGCCCAAGCAGCCGTGGCCATCCTCCTCACAGAGGTCTCTCAGGTACTCGCTCACTCGCTCGCTCACTCACTCACTTTGACTGTCAGTAGCTTTTCACACTGAAGCTTGATCTATGATGTCCACAGCATTCCTGCAGCTCCCGGAGACGGACCCCAAGACACAAACAGGCTCCCTGACCCTACAGTAGCTCCCGGAGACGGAACCCAACGGGCTTTTGGACCCGGACACAAACAGGCTTCTGGACCCGGACCCTGGGCAGCTTCTGGGCCCCACGTTAAAAGACTTAAGGTTATGATCATCATTAAGAATATTAATTTCATCAAGCTTTTCTATGAGCTCTTTCATTCAGCAGACTCTTGTATGCTCAGAAACAGTGTGTGTTTCAGTTCATCCTGTGATATGATTCAGCTTCTGCTGTGCAAATTATTCACTTGTGTTTGTTTCAATTTAATCTTCAGATGGAGCTGGACTGAAAAAAAAAATACAAATAATTAGAAATAATACAAATAGAGTAAAAGACTAGAGTTAAAGACTAGAGTTAATTAAAAAGACTAGAGTTAGTCAGAGTAAAAGAGTATTTGGCCCGAACTCTCGAAGAATAAAGATTATATTCTCCTTCCTCATCTTTCTCTCTGTCAGGTTCACGGTCCGGGTCCGGGTGGGGGACGAGGAGTTCCCTGAGGGGTCCAGGAGCAACAGGAGGGAGTCAGCGGCCCGATCGGTCTGGAGGAGCTCAGGAGAAGAGGGTCTCTGCCGGAGAGGGTGAGAGAACGACTGACACCACAGAAAGAGTGTGATGACCGAGAGAGGAACAGGAACAGGAGAAGTGGGAGCTCTAGAAAGATGGAAACTGCAGGAGAGATGAGAACTAGTCCGTAGAAGTCCAAGATCCGGCCGTGAAACAACCAAATGTGTTTCTGACCTCCTGTGGCGTTTAGGTGCAGGTGCTCGTGGGGAGAAACTCACTGACATTAGTGGAACACACACACACACACACACACACACACACACACACACACACACACACACACACACACACACACACACACACACACACACACACACACACACACACACACACACACACACACACACACACACACACACACACACACACACACACACACACACACACACACCTTTTAGACCATCTCATTGTCCTCAGCGTCATGAAGATCCATGTCTCTGTCTCTCAGGTGAAGATGGAGCCGCAATGAAGATTATTATCATTAAGAATATTAATTTCACTAAGCTTTTCTCTGAGCTCTTTGATTCATCAGACTTGTATGCTAAAGCGGCTCAGAAACGGTGTGTGCAGTTCAGAAACGGTGTGTGTAGTTCAGAGTTTCAGCTCATCCTGTGATTCACTTTCAGATCTTCTGCTGTGCAAATGATTCACTTGAGTTTCTGATTCACTTTCAGGTCCGTCTCCTTGTCCGGCCTCCTTCACCTCCTCCGTCTCCTCGTCCGACCTCCTTCACCTCCTCCGGCCTCCTTCACCTCCTCCGTCTCCTCGTCCGACCTCCTTCACCTCCGTCTCCTCGTCCGGCCTCCTTCACCTCCTCCGGCCTCCTTCACCTCCTCCGGCCTCCTTCACCTCCTCCGGCCTCCTTCACCTCCTCCGGCCTCCTTCACCTCCTCCGGCCTCCTTCACCTCCTCCGGCCTCCTTCACCTCCTCCGGCCTCCTTCACCTCCTCTGTCTCCTACTCCATCTCCTCCATCTCCTCCACCACTGTTTTTACTGTTCTTTTGAACTGTTTTTATATTATGGGGTTCAGTTGTATGTCCTGTTTTAGAAGCACAAGCTCATTTTAGCCATTTAAAATTATTTGTTTTTTTTTTTGTTTTTTTTGGTTACCTCTTTAAGTGTAATTATGTATTTTATTGATGCAGTGAGTTTTAGTAATGGTATGTTCCAATTAGTTTTAGACTGTTTTTAATGTTCTGTACTTTTAATGCACTTAATGTTTAATGTTAACTTAATGCTTTATTTGCCTCTGCTTTTAAATAAACGTCTTGCTGCTTGTTCCTCATCTCTGCTGTGGTTCTTGTGTCCGTCGGCTGTGATCACATGATCTCAAACTCTACAGTCTGTAGGATAAAGTGTTTGTTTGGAAAATAAAGTGAAGCTTTTGTTACTTTTGTCCACTTTCATAAGTATCAGTCCATCTAGATTTGTTCTTGTTTTCAGTTCAGATTTCTCAGTCATGTTTTATTGCTCATGTCATGTGATCTCTCCCTGTTTGGCTTTGTGTAATTTAATGCTTTCCTCAAATGGAGTTGTTCAGAACTGGACAGACACTTAACATCCATATTTCCTCAATCTGTGTTTGCGTCAGAAATTAAGGTTGTATTTTAGATTAGATGCAATCTGAATGTTGTATTTCAAAACATAACTTTAATGTTCCAGTATTATAGTTCCTGATATTTAATAGTGATATTCTGCTGTTATTCAGCAGTGTTGGGTCTGTGGACTCTGAATATAATGCAGTTGTAGATTGTAAAGATGTTCAACAGTCGTTACTGACACTGTCATTTAGTCAGATATATTGTGTGTGTAAAGAGTCTTTGGGTTTGATCAAGTTCCTCTAAAACCTCTTTCAGATCCAGAAGACACAGAAACCCAGAGACGATCATCTCCAGAGTCTCTCAAACACAAAACCGATTCAACAGGCAAGACAAGAAATGAAACTTTCATCTGATCATCTTCAATAAAGCTTGTGATTCATGAAAGAAAACTCTTTCTCTGTTCCTAAACCGTTACTGTCTGTGTGTGTTTTCTGAAGATGGACATGAACACACGTGGGCTGATAGATTACTCTCTGACAGGTTAGTCTAGTTAAAGAGTCTGACCTGTGCTTGAACTGAACCAATGAGTGTGAAGATCAGTCCATTCAATCCCATCATGCATCTGGCCTCTGAGTAACTGCAGGCCGCTAAAGCTCAAGGCATCCATGCATTAAAACTCTCTCACGCAGAAGAAGATCAGGAGCAGAAGAACTCAGCGCTGCTTTACACCAGGAGAAACTTCACCTTCAACTCTTTAAATCACAGGAGTTTACTGTTCATTACAAACAATCCACTTCTGGTCCTGATGGAGCTCTGAACCTCCAACCCGTTCTGAACCACAACTGGATATCTAAAGATATTAAAGCCTATATATGATTATAAGTGGGAGATCCTCATATCTGAGAGTCCTGGGGTCTCATTTATAAAACTGTGCGTAGGAACCTTACTAAAAGTGTACGTGCGCCCGAAAGCCAAAAATGGCGTACGCAAAAAAATATTCGGATTTATAAAACCGTTCGTACGCCAGAACCTGCGCAGAATTCACTTTATAAATCCCAGTTAGCGGAAGATTGTGCGCACATGCGTCTCCACCCGAAATAACCATATATGGAGCTTACAACGCCTAGTTTTACTATGCAGATCCTCATCTGCATATCATTTGCATATGATTATTCATCCACGTGATAACGTTTAACGGTACAAGACACATTACATTAATAAAAATCAAGTAGTTGCCTATATCTTGCCTTGTTTTTGAATACATAAATCAAATAGTGTAAAATACATTTCAGAGAAAGTTTTTCTCACTCTTTTCCACTGGCCGAATTGTATTTTTAATTGATATTTTTAATGGAAACAGATAGGCCTTGGGCATTATTTGCACGAAACTATTTTCTCAGACAATCTGGTATTATCATGATAAGCAATTATCTCTGTGGTTAAAACATTAAAACAGCACGCCACAGGAAAAGTGTTCAAAAACACCGCATCCACAACAAATATTTCTATTGACTGAATTTGAATATAAAAATGTTGTAACTTCTCAGTAATGATTTCATGTTTAAGTGCTTAACTCCATTAATTTGAATGGCATATTTAATCTAAATGTTTATATCTAAAGTAAAACATAGTTTAAATCATTATTTTATTTATTTAAACTGTTATTTGCGTCAGTTTCACTAAACGGCCAACGTGCTCACTGGCGCGGACATTTAAGAAGGGATGGATGCTTCAAGTGACAGGCTTGGTGAGTGAAATTATATTTGTATTATCTTTCTGTATATGTTAAATTTTCTTTAGATTTTCTGTCTAAAAGTGACCAAAAAGACACTTAACTCCAGCTCACCATCGGTGTCGCCAATTCCCTTTGTCTCCAGAATGTGCACGGCTCAAAGTTTGCTTAAAGGTGCGCACATTCTCCCGTCAAGTTTGTTTTTTATAGATCACAACCTTTGCGTGGGAACTGGCGTACGTACGTTTCCAGACCCGTTTTGTGCGTACGCACGCTTTATAAATGAGACCCCTGGTCATCAGAAAGTATAAAGTTTAGTATTTCACAGTCCCATGTTCAGCTCCACAGCTTCTGTAGCTCTAGATAACTCTATATTGTCTCTGCTGGTGTGTGTGTGTGTGTGTGTGTGTGTGTGTGTGTGTGTGTGTGTGTGACGGTGTTCTCCTGAGCAACAGCTTCATCTGGTCATTCACCAGACCGTCATCATGACAGTGAAATCTCTTCGTCTGCTTCAGGAGATGTTCAGAATCAGATATTCTGGCCACATTCATCCTGACATTCAGTGTTAATCTTTCATTCAATCCGGCCAGTAAATCAGTTTCTACTTTCAATATGTGTGTTGTCCTGTAATGTTATGCTGGAGTTTTAAAAGACTGTTAAACTTGTGCATGTGTGACATTATATATGACATTATACTGTATGTGTTTAGTCCTCTTATAGGTCTAAAACACTAATGAACAATGAAGCGTGTAATAGTGGTGTTCAGTAAAGTGTTCTAGTACCAGATCATCAAATTAAACACCTTTCTCTTGTGTGTTTACAGTAGATTACACTGATCTTACACACATTAACCTGTCCTGATTCATGCAGCAGAATTAGTGTCAGAGAATGAAGCGGGACTAAAGATGCATCTGGTGTTCATTAAAGTCTTCAGCCTCACAGATGAACAGATTAACACTTTTCTCTTTTGTGCTATTAGAGATTTCTTGATTCTTAAAATGTATTTTTACATAATTTTCTACATAATTCACAAAATGTAGAATTTCACGATATATTATCAATGGATATAGTGATATAGGCCTACCACACTGTAAGAAAAGGGAAATAATAATAGAAAAACGGAAGAATTATTGGTAGCCTAATATTTTGCCAGGGCTGTAACTCTAAAACATAGAAGAATGTCAGTGAAATAAGCCAAACTTATTTATTCACTCTCTTTGTTAAACACAGATTTGTGGAACATAAATTATCAGACACGCTGCTCTTTAACTCGACATTAATAACTCTAGACTTTACATTTACAGATATTACACATCTAATCCAGTTCGACTGCGATGAAGGAAGCAAACGCCGCGCGAGCGTCACTACGGGAAGCAGAACGTGTCAAACTTCACCTCTGTTTCTGCTGTCACGTGTTAAAGACACACTTTAGAGAGTGACTGAAAGCGAAAGCAAGACAGTCCGAGGAGAGAACAACCGCGGAGAGAAAACAGTTCAGGTACGTAATAATAAGTGTTTGGAGATGTGGCTTTACAGACGGCAATGCGATTTGTTAATCTTCTGATTTAGGTCATTTAATTTTCTCAATAAATCATAAATATATATTTAAATAGAAATAGGCGTCAAACACGAGATAAACTTTCTAGTTCTACATCTGTGATGCGGAAGCGCTGAAGAGGAGGACAGGTAAGCGAACAACATTATGAAAGATTTAATTTCAGAGAGAATTACACACTGGCTCAAAGATTCATCGCTGAAATAATGTACAACGGGCCTAAAGGGCGGCACACCTTAAGACAAATGTGTCTTTTTAATATTCCCAAAGGCAGAAAAAATATATACATGTTTGAATTGAACATTGATGGAGCAAGATTTTGTGTGAAAATAAATCATAGTGGTTCATTATGTTTAAAACTCTTATAAATGTATAAGAGGGCGAGGTTTGTCTTTTATCCCACAGACACACAGGAAAAAAAACAGCCTGAGGCAAAATACACACAGTAGCCCATTGATACAAATACTGTAGCAAAGTTAATATTTGTTCAAAACAATCACTTTAGCAAAGTTTTTTTTTCTATATATAATTTTTTTAATTATTTAAAATAATTAATGTTTGTTCAATAAATAAACTATCATTAAAATATGTTAATAATAATAATATATTTTAAAAAGTAAAAATTCTGAAAGCATTGAAGGAGATCCCATAATAATTTAATATAGATTTACAGTAGCCTAGCAACAATACATTATATTTTAATTATATGATATGATTAATATCATATTTTTAAATATGGTTGTTTTATTATAAATATGGGTATTATCTCTAAGGTGGACACTCAACTTAATATAATTACCATCTGAATCTAATCATGTCATGTCCACAACTGGAAAAGTCAGTCAGATATTTATTATCATGTTTATTGTTTTGCCCCAAATACCATACTTTTACATATTCTTCTGTTATTGAAAAACTGTTGCTTTAATTACCTTGAATAAAACTGAAAACCATTAAGACCTTTGTTTCAAAATTAAAATTTAATTTGATTACTTAAATCTACAACTTCTAAAAAACATCAAATATTAGATTTTTTTAGTTTGCGCTGCTGCTCGCGATCGCGTCACAGATCAGCCAAATTTCCACGTGCATCTTGAAAAACGGATCTTTAGGAAAGTATTGTGGAAAGTTTTTGTGCCTAGTGAATCAGAGAAGAATAAAATCAAAGGCGCCTTTAGGCCCGTTCTACCCTACATCTGTATTTATAATTTTTTTATTTACTGTAGCATTTTTACAATATTTTGCCATTAAAATCACAAACAATCATTTTATACAGTGTATAGAAGCAGCCAACCAAACAGTTCTGTCTGTAAAGCCTAAAAAACCTTCAACATTTTAAGATGTATTTGTACTTCTGTTTACTTTCAGTCAAGCCTTTATCAATCCTTTCTTCAAACTTTGTCTTGACATGTTTCTATTTTTTACACTTACTTTAGTTTTATGAAATTCTTTTAATTTCAGTTTATTGTGAATCTGCATCCTTAAATTCAAACTAGAATTGGAATTCTGCATCCTGTTTGCCCCCTCAATTCAAATTCTGAAATGTAGAAATCATTTTTAATTCTATGCCTAATGTGGCAGCAGTATGGTTTATACTGGTAGTCAGTGACTTAAAATAAGTGATCAGGATCAGTAACTGGTGTGTGTGTTTGTGTGTTTAGAATGGCTACAGTGGGAGTGAACGTGATTGAAACAGCGGCTCTAGGGAGACCCTTCCAGCTGGGGATGCTGTATGACTGCAGGAAAGATGCTCTGATACCAGGTACAAAACACATCTTGGGTTACAGATGTAAAAGAGGTTCCCTGAGAAGGGAAAACGAGACACTATGGGGAACGCTTCAGCGTGACCGATGTCTGAAGCTACAAATGTATTGCTCAGCGACAGCCTATGACGTCTCTACCAGTGTGACCATGAGTATAAAAGGGCTCCTGAGGAACACGTCATTCCCTTCTTCATCTGAAGGAGACGGGACAGGCAGCCCGAAAGAGATGCAGGGTCTCGTTCCCCTTCTTAGGGAACCTAGGTTACATTTACAACCCGAGACATTCCCTTTGAATGGGAACACACACTCATCTATGGGGAACAAATACCTACTCCCTAAATGCAGTGGCCTATTGGCCGTGACTAAGCACTAAAAAAGCTGACTTTCCTGACCTCACTGTCAGAGTCAGATTCCCCAAAGGTACGCACCAGCAAGCTGTCAGTGACACTATTCCTTACAGCCATTGACCAACCTACATACCCTAAACGAGGAAAGTCCTTGCTGGGCCAAGTGTTAGGACTAGGATTGGGACTAGGATTCCAGAGACAGAAGTAGTAGAAAGCAGAAACTTAGCTTATCAACCCTCCATGCGAGGGGAGTAACTCTGAAACTCTGCTCTGACTTGCAGAGGAGAACTCTACATGATCAGCCTCTAGAACAAGGGAAGAACTGACCGACTCACTGGAGTAAGTTTATCAAGGAGGCCTACAGAAAGTCCTTCAATTTGACATAATTATGTTGTTAAAGGAGGCCCTAGCAGACCTACCATTAACTATCCCCAGGGAGCAAAGCACTCAGCATACCAACCCTCTCAAACGAGGGGAGCACTACACAGACTCGGCCCAAAAAACAGTTCATCCATGAGGCTGAAAGCCCATCACTAGACAATACTGCTATAGGGACTCTAGAGAGCAAGGCACTCTGCATACTGACCCTCTAACAAGGGGTGTACCAAACTTAGCCTACAGGAGTATCTTAAGGAGGCTCACGGACAGCCTAACAACTCGAGACTGCAGATTGTGCAGAGCCCTAAGGAGCAAAGTACTCTACGTAATGACCCTCTAATTGAGGGGACTACTAGCTAATACACTAGACTTAACCTATCAGGGAGGCTTACAGAGAGACTTTATACTTGATACAAAGGTACACTGAATGTACTTAGTATAGTGACCCTTCTCAGGAAAGGGCAGTATCACCCATGTTCAGCCTAAGAGAGCTCAGCTGGAAAAGGGGGTCTCTGATGGGCAGAGGACTCAACAGGATGACTAGCACAAGAGTAGGCCTAACTACGTATTATACTAGAGACAGCCTTACCAAGAACAGAGCTCTCGGAGAATCATGCCACTGGACAAAGCTGTCCTGGCGGAGGTCAGGGATTGCAGAATTCTGCAGGAAGACTCTCTAAACGAGAGGAGGTAATATTACCTCATGCTAAGGCTGTTTTTGTCCATCAAAGCGCATCCAACCATGATTAAAGTGCTCCACACATCTCAAGGGGTTAATAAAGGCCTTCTGAAGTGAAGCGACGCGTAAAAAATATCCATATTTAAAACTTTATCAACTAAAATAACTAGTTTCCGGCAGACGGCCGTACACAACGATTTACGGCGAAAGAGTAACCCTTGACCTTGACACACAACGGTTGCCCAGCCCTGTTTGTTAGAACCACGAGAGACGTCAAAGCTCACGCTACTCCTACATCTACGTCTCACATCGTCAAGTGTTACTCTTTTGGCATAAGTTGACTTGCATACGTCCGTCCATATAAGCACACTTCAGAAAGCTTTTATTTTTTACACAACAGATGCACATAGCCCTACAGTGGGATCATTTAATCAATATTGTGTTTATAGACCTATATATTGACTCGACTCTCTTAAACACTTTATACTTTTGCAGGAATCACACTGTGGGATCAAGAAAAGCTACAGCAGAGTCTACGAGTCCATCCCCAAATTAACACAAATTCCAAAGTCACAGCTTCAGACTCCATTAAGGACAAATCAAACTTACTGAACATTGACGGCTCTCTGAAACTGAGTGTTTTAGGTGGACTCGTCAATGTCACTGGAGCAGCCAAATATCTCAACGACACCAAGAGGTCCTTCAAACAGCAGAGACTGACGCTTCATTATCATTCAACCAGCAGGTTTGAAGAACTGAGCATGAATTACTTGGCACCTGAAAATATAGTTCATCACGAGGTGTTTGATAATGACGCAGCGACACACGTGGTGACAGCAGTGCTGTATGGAGCAGACGCCTGCTTTGTGTTTGATAGAGAAGTTTCCTCAGATGAGGAAATAAAGACAGTAGAAGGAGAAGCAAAAGTGGCATTTGAGAAGCTCAAACTAATTTCAGTAGATGCAAACGTTAATCTGAAGATGAATGACGCTCAGAAGAACGCAGTCCAAAAATTCATATGCACGTTTTATGGCGACTTCCAGTTACCGTCTAACCCGACCTCTTTTGAAGATGCGTTGAAGGTTTTCACTGATCTTCCAAACCTGCTGGGAGAAAAGAAAGAGCTGGCGGTTCCTCTGAGGGTTTGGCTTTTTCCTCTGGACAAACTTCTCTCAAAAGCTTCCAAGCTTCAGAAGGACATCAGCATGGATCTAATCATTAAAACTGAATCAGTGATTGAGAGTTTGAATATAACTGAGATGAAATGCAGTGACCTTCTGGAAGACTCGCCTGCCTCGACTTTTGCTGCATTTCATGATAAAATCCTGCAAATGAAGCAAAACTGCTACAATTACAAGTTGAACCTTGTGAAGAAACTCGGCTCTCTCCTGCCAAACATTCGTGGAGACGTGATGAAGGAAACTGACCTGAAGGATCTTCTACAAGAACATGATGATTCTCCATTCAGAGGACGAGACCTGGCAGAATGGCTGAAAGAGAGAGAAAGAGAGTCTAATATCATTAAATCAGTCCTCAGACAGCTGAAGGATGCTGGTGCACAGGTAGAAGACAACATAGATCTGATCTTGATGGATCTGGAGGTTGGAAATCTGGTCTGCTACACATTCACATCACTGAACTGGTCGGATGTTCTGCTTAATAAACAAACCATCTATCTAAATCCTTCAACAAATGTAGACACTGATGAGAACAGCCCTGATCCAGAGCAGAAGTCTTGGCTCACTCCTGAGATCCAAAAGACACTGAGGAGCAACTTGAAGATATTTAAGAACTTGATCGATTCAAAAGACCGTAAACCAGCCAAGTTCATTGTGTCCTCAAAGGAAATGAAGAATAATCCAGGTTCCTGCATTCTGCTGTATGAAAGTGAATGTGATGAAGCCGTTTGCTTTATTCCTCCATCCAAACCAGCCTGTCCAATCACTGAAGAGGTCAAAGATAATAGTGTGGTTCTGAAGGTTCCTCCATCATGTCCTGAAACAGTGGAGCTCAGAATACTGTACAAACGTAAGCAGGATAAAGTCTGGAGATCTAAACCTGTGCTGAAGGATCAACTCACAGTTACTCTGACTGATCTGAGAGAAGCTGAGTATGAGATCAGATGTGCAGCGCTGGGGAAACTCGACTACACCGTATACAGTGACGTCACTGAAGTTGTCTCAGAGGTATGATGATCATTTATCAGCTGAAGAAAATATACATGAGAAGCTGTGTGAGAATGAGTAAACGGTAACTTCTTATCTTGGTTGTTAATTATTATCAAATATTTCCTCTAGGGAAAGGGCAGTTTGATTACTGGTGAGTCAAATATTTGTCCTGGCCATAATTATTTTTCTTTAACACTTTGTTGAATTGTGGTGGTCTGTGAATAACAACAAGAGTTGTATTTGTGTGTGTTTCAGGCATTGACTTTAAAGGAGAGGGTCACTCGATCCCTTCTACTGCCTCCGAGAGCTGTTGGTCTCCAGGACCTCATAAATCTTTTCAGAGTATGTGCCTCTTTTTCATAAGAATTAAAAATTTTGGGGGTGAGACTACCATTCTAGGTGAATAAACTTATGTTACAGACACAAATCCAGTGGGTTAGTTCACTGCTACTTTGGTTGACTGCCTTACATTAGTTGATAGATTGGATATCACTTTGCACAGACTAGGTCTATGGCACTATGTTGATACCTTGGATGTTTAAGTCTTGTGGCTTCACATTATGCCACAAATACTGTCAGTAGAGCTTAAAGAGAACGTACACCCCAAAATTATCATCCTGTCATCATTTACTCACCCATGCCAAACCTGTATGACTTACATTCTTATGTAGAACACAGAAGACGATATTTTGAAGAGCACTGGGAACCAAACAATATCAAACCACTTTGACTTTCATTGCATGGCATTTTTTTGTCATTTTTCTAAATGTCTTCATGTTTCACAGAAGAAGGTAATACAGTTCTGAACATGGATCATTCCATTAAATATGTTGGCTGTTCCAGCCTTTTATCCAAACTCTAGTAGCACAGAAGTGACTTCTAGTTCAGTGTTGAGTGTTTAAAGATCTTTATATAGACTAGGTAATGTTACTGATGTAAATGTGATAAATGAAAAGCATGTGAAGTGAAAGTAGCTGAACTGTGTTTGTGTCTCTGTAGTATCAGAGACGTTCAAACTGAGACTGATGGAGGAGTTTCGGTATCTGAGTGAAGAAACATCACCTGGTCGAAGACAACTACTGAATGATGTCTTCATTGAGCGGCACATCACAGAGGATCCAGATTCTCACATCATTAATAAAAAAGAAATAATAAGCAACAACATTTTCGAAATCAGGACCGTTTTGATGAAGGGTGAAGCTGGCATTGGCAAAACTGTGGCTGTGCAGAAGTTCATCCTGGACTGGGCTGAAGAGAAATCAAACCATGATATCGATTATATATTTCTGATCCCTTTCCAGAAGCTGAACATTATCATAGAGACGGTGAAGGAGTGTAGCTTCATGGAGCTTCTGCAGCGATGCTGTGAAAACACTGAACATCTGAATCCTGAGTCTAGGATAATGCTGATCTTTGATGGACTAAATGAGTTTAAAGTTCCTCTAGATTTCCAAACCACAAAGAAGATTACAGATCCAAACAAACCAGCCTCAGTCTCTGATCTACTGACAAACCTCATGATGGGAAATCTGCTTCCAAACACTCAGATCTGGATCACCAGCAGACCGGCAGCAGCCAATCAGATTCCTGCGGGGTTTATAGATCGTGTGACAGAGATCCAGGGCTTTAATGATGAACAGAAGGAGGAGTATTTCAGAAAGAGCATCAGTGATCACAGTATGGCCAATAAAGTCATCAGCCTCTTCCAGAAATCTCCACGCATCAACAGCATGTGTTATTCACCAGATTACTGCAGAATCATCGCAGCGATTCCAGAGGAAATCATCAGTACAGGCGGTTCAGATTTCCCCAAGACTCTCACTCAGATGTACAGCAAACTCCTGTTAGCTCAGATGAACCTTAATCCAGAGAGAAGAGAGACCATCATCGCTCTGGGGAAAATAGCGTTTGACCTCTTGGTAAAGGCCAACTCTCTCTTCTGTGATGAAGATTATGAACTCAGTGCTGAATGTGTTAAAGCAAGCTCATCAATCATAAAAGTGATAGATGAAAAAAGAAAGTCCTTCTGTTTCATGAATCAACGAACACAGGAGTTTCTGGCAGCTTTGTATGCGGCTGATGTCATTAATGGAGGAAACCCACTCCAGCTCAGAGATCTCTCCAGTCTGAAGCTTGAGCTCGGAGAGAAGAGCTTCACAGACTACGATTCACTCCAGAAAGTGATGAACATCGCTTTACAGAAACAGATGGATCTCTTCTTCTGCTTCTTACTGGGTTTCAGACTGGTGTCTGACCTCCTGACACAGAGAACAAGCTCTTCATCCAGTCAAGAAATAATTCAACACATCAAAACAATGATCATGAATTCCTCTTCAGAAAATGCAGTCGAATGCAGTCTCCTGTTCGACTGTTTGAAAGAGCTGGATGACCGTTATCTAATCCAGGAGATAAAGACACATCTGAAATCTGGACTCAGACTCTCTCCTGATGAGTCTTCAGCTCTGATGAGTGTGTTGCTGAACCCAGAAGAGAAGCTGGATGAGATTAAATATAATCAATCAGAGGAACTGAAGCTTCGACCAGCCGCCAAAACATCTGGAGAACATGAGTGAGTAAATACATATGAGCTGTGTACTGCATAAAAATAATAACTTTCCTTTAACTGTCTAAATGTTTGAAATTGAGTGATTATATTCTGTAGCCCAGCAGGAACATTTTTAATTCAGTGTTTAAACATTGCTCTTATTTAGTTCTATCAGCTATATGGAAAGCCTATAATACGCATTTGGTATCCGTTCAGATCTTCAGTGATTGAGCTGGTGTAACTCTTGTCAGTCGAAGGTTCTGTAAGGATGAGTTGATGGAGACAATAGAAAAGCATTGGTTGCATGTATTCCGGCCATTCACAAAACACCAGAATACATGCAACCGTTCCCTGGAACGACATCCCTCCGCAAAACGTACTCGGTTACCTAACGTATCCTCGGTTCTCTCTAGAAGAGGGAACGAGTATTGCGTAAGTTGCTTACGCTATGGGTAAAGTTAATCTTTTCTCGAGATATTGAAGCCAAAACTCAACCTTAATTTTGTATATATTGTCAACGCAGTGCAGCAGCTAGCAGACCTAGAGCAGGCTGTCTAGCGCGCTCATTGGCTGCCCTGTCGCAACTGCAGCAGCCAACCACATATCCCCGAGTGATGTCGTGCCCTCCCGGCAGGTTACGCATAATGCAGCTCAACCAGGAGAGCTAAGTCACGTGATAGTAGCCTGCACACGAATACTTCTGGGCAGAACATACATACCACTCAGACTAACAAAAGTTTAGCCTGCAAGGCGGGAACATCCAGGTTGTAAAACCGAAAAAATGTAGACGGGGAGGCCCAGCCTGCCGCCATACAAAGAAATCCCGCTGGACCAAGCCCACGAAGAGGCCATGCCTCTGGTGGAATGAGCCGTGATGTCCAGAGGGCATTGCAGGTGTTTAGACGCATGGCTGCCGCAATAGCGTCCACTATCCATCTGGACAGACTGTGTTTCGAGGCGGCGAGACCCTTGGTGCGCCCACCAAACGAAACAAAGAGCTGCTCCAAGTGCCTGAAGGCGGCGGAGTGCGTGATGTAAATTCCCATGCGCTCTGACCGGGCAGAGGAGGTTACTGAGAGCTGAGAGCGAAATGATCTGCGCTCTGAAAGGGGTGCCGATCACTTTGGGGACATAACCATGTCTCGGTTTGAGGATGACTTTAGAGTCATTAGGTCCGAACTCGAGACACACGGCGTTAACAGATAACGCATTTGACTGATGACAGGGCTATCAGAAAAAACGTTTTTTAGCGTGAGGTATTTCAGATCCGCAGTTTCTAAGAGTTCAAAGGGATGAGCTTTCAGGGCCTCCAAGACCAAAGAAAGATCCCAAATAGAAACCGATGGGGGCCGCGGGGGATTCATCCTCCTGGCTCTTTTAAGAAAGCGGATGATGAGCTCGTTCCTTCCTATTGCCTGGCCGCGCGTCGACTCTGCGAACGCTGCAATAGCCGCAACATATACTTTGAGCATGGAGGGGGACCTGCCCATGTCCAGTAGCTCTTGAAGGAAGCCATTTAGTAAACACAGACCATTTAGACGCGTAGAGCCGTCTCGTAGAGGGGGCTCTAGACTGCGTGATCGTGTTCACAACCCCTTCCCGCAGAGCAACGGGTATCCGTTGATTATCCATGCATGCAGAGCCCAATGCCAAATCGTACCGTCGGCTTGAGAGAGGAGATCTGCTCTCACCAGGATCAGCCATGGGGCTAAGTCTGACAGCCGCCTCAGCTCTGGGAACCACTTTTGGTTCTCCCAGCGCGGGGCACCAAGTGGCTCGCTTCCTTGATTCTCCTGATGACCTGTGGTAACAGTGAGATCGGGGGGAAAGCGTACAGCGGGCAGCTGGGCCAGGTTTGGGCCAGTGTGTCCTCGTTCTTCGAAAAGAACCTTGGGCAATGATCGTTGTCTTCTGACGCAAAGAGGTCGACTTTCGCTTTGCTGAAAAGACCCCACAGTGACTGGACTGTCTGCGGGTGCAGGGACCACTCCCCCGGGGGAACATTGTCCCTGGACAGTTTGTCTGGGCCATCGTTTAGGCACGTGCGCGGCTCTGAGCGAGCACAGTGAGTGCTGAGCCCAAACGAGAAGGCGTTCCGCCAGAGCGCAGAGATTTCTGGATCTGACACCTCCTTGGCGACTGCTGCAGCTGACGCCATATGGCCCAGCATTCTCTGAAATCTTCTGAAATCAAAGCTGTCCTTCTGGAAAGACGCGGCCAGGTGCCGAACACGGCGCATGCGCTGTTTCAATAAGCGGGCCTTCATAGCCACAGAGTCCAGCTCTATTCCCAGAAAAGAGGTTGACTGACGGGGCAGCAATGAGCTCTTGGTCCAATTGACCGTGAGACCCAGGCTTTCCAGATGGCTGAGAAGCACTGTTCTGTGAGATATGAGTTCTCTCTCTGACTGTGCCAAAATCAGCCAATCGTCCAAATAGTTCAAGATTCGCATACCCTGACTTCTCAGGGGAGCGAGGGCCGCGTCCATGCACTTTGTGAATGTACGAGGTGCTAAAGACAGGCCGAACGGCAGGACGGTGTATCGAAATACCTGACCGTCGAAGGCGAATCTCAAGAATGGCCTGTGACGGGGTATAATCTGAATCTGAAAGTATGCGTCTTTCAGATCGAGAGAAATAAACCAGTCCCTCGGACGAATCTGTGCGAGGATTTGTTTGGTCGTGAGCATTTTGAACGGCCGTCTCATGAGAGTTTTGTTCAAATATCTCAGATCTAAGATAGGTCTGAGAGCTCCTTCCTTCTTGGGTACGAGGAAGTAACGGCTGTAAAAGCCTGACTCGCTCAGAGAAGGATGTACCGGTTCTATCGCCCTCTTGCACAGCAGCTTTGCTATTTCTGCTCGAAGTAGGTGTGCTACTTCCAGATTCACTCTCGTCTCAGTCCGGGCTCGAAAGCGCGGGGGCCGGTGAGCGAAATGTAGTGAATAGCCCTGCTTTACAGTATTCAGCACCCATTCTGACATGCCCGGAATCGCTTCCCATGCTTTAGCATGGATAGCTAGGAGTAGAATGGCCTCTGGGTTCTGATCGCCGCTGCGTGGGATCTAGAACCTGTATCAGAGGTATCGGAGCGGCGCGCGCGCTCTCGATGCCTGAATAGGGCGGCTCGCTGGCAGCGATGGCTGACCGCTATACACTCAATGACTCGATCACTTTGGACGGAGAACATATTGTGGCGAGAAAAGCGGAACGCGTGAGCGGCGCCGGGGGTACAGTGTTTATCAGTAAGTGTGAGCGCTCGTGAGCGGGCACAGGGCTTACGTTCACAACACGGCCGGTATGCTTTGCAAATTTTGTCCCCTGAGATAACCGTGTAACAGAGCGGGCAGTGGGTAGGTGTGGGCACTGAAACGTGGGCACATTTCCTACATTTAACACTAGAGCGGCATGTGCCAGCTTTATGTGAGTGGGCTCTGTGGGATTGAGGGACACAGGGGTAATGGTGCTTGTGTGAAGGGGTAAACACTGGGACGTGGGCACGTTCTCTACACTCAGAACACCATCGGCATGAGCCGGATAACCAGACATTATACTCTTTTTGAGATTTATCTGAGTCGCCGTAAAAACAGCGTTTATGTGCAGGCAAGCGAGTTGTGCAACTGACTCATTGGCTGCGGTATACACTACTGCAGTAGCCTTTAAGGGGACTGACAGAGCGGGTCGTTTTGATGGTGGCCCGGCCACGGCGGGACTCGACCATCTTCTTCTCCTCGCGGGTGCTAGGAGGACTTCGCAGGCTCAGGTTTCAACGCCATCTTAGGCCGGGGTCCCCGGGAGGGAGGCGGCCTGTGATGGTTGGTTGAGCGCGATCTAGGGCGGCCGCCCTGTTGTCGCCGCAAAGAAAAGGGAGGAGGCTGAGACGAGCGCTGCGAAGAGCTTCGTGCAGGAGGCTGGGCTTGAGAGCGGCCTGCAGTTGAGCTCGAGCGTCGTGGCAGGAAAAGATGGCCTGCTAGCTGCTGCACTGCGTTGACAATATATACAAAATTAAGGATAATTTTTGGCTTCAATATCTCAAGAAAAGATTAACTTTACCTGTAGTGTAAGCAACTTACGCAATACGAGAGAACCTCTCGTAAGAGAACTCATTTATTTCCAGCCCTGTATAAGTATAGGGATACCTATTTGGGGGTGCGGGGAATACACACTCTGTGTGGAATTGGTGTCAAAGCTTGTGCTGATCTGAGTTCTTGTTAACAAGTAATTTGCCTTTTATACTTTTCTAGACATCTGTATTGAATGTGTTTTCTTCACACTTACAGGTTGAGATCTTGTGATATCAGTGATGGAGGTTGTGCTGATCTGAGTTCAGCTCTGAGATCAAACCTGTCTCATCTGAGAGAGCTGGACCTGAGTGAGAATAAAATGACAGAATCAGAAATGAAGCAGCTTTCAGCTCTACTGGAACATCCTCAGTGTAAACTGGAGAAACTGGGGTGAGTGGTGTTGTTTTTGGTCATAAATGTTTCACAAGGAATATTATTGTTGTTTATATTTTGCTGTGAAAAACAACAAAAGAGTAAAAAGTGGAAGGACAGTGGTTGTGAGTGGGGGTCACTAAGCTTGTCATGGTATACGGCAATACAAGTTATGCTTGGTATAATAGATGATATTAGTATGAAATGATATACTGGTTTAAATCCCTGTTCAGGGACTCATTTTTCCATTTCTGTTCGTCAAATGTCTGTAAAACGTTTTCCATTTATGTCTCAGTTGTTGAATGTTCATTCAAATATTTACACATAATAAGACATTTGCTGGAATTAAAAGCAGTTGAAAGTGAGAGGACATTTATTTTTTGGCTGAATATATTAGGAATATGGATAGATATGTTTGCATTTTTGTTTTTTAATTCCACTGAAGCGGATAGCAGCTGCTGAAAACTTGTCTGAGAGTGTAAATCTACATATATACTGTATATATTTACAGTCAAAACACCTTCCCTTCAAATCAGAAAATTAATTTGAAATAGTTTTCATATTTAGAAAAAAATATATTATGTCTCTAAAATACCTTTCAACAACTGTTTTTAATAATTACCTGGTTTTCATTGTATTCTGACTTCACCATATTTGTATTTCTCTCATACACAGGTTGAGATTGTGTAATATCAGTGATGGAGGTTGTGCTGATCTGAGTTCAGCTCTGAGATCAAACCCGTCTCATCTGAGAGAGCTGGACCTGAGTGGGAATAACATCACAGAATCAGGAGTGATGCAGCTTTCAGATCTACTGGAACATCCTCAGTGTAAACTGGAGAAACTGGGGTGAGTGGTGTTGTGCATATTTGTTAATACAAAATAACACAATCTATCACTGTTCAATGTAATTTTAGGGGTTCAAGAATGAAATGCTGAAACCCTATTGTAATTGTGGGCCAAGCACTGAAGATGTGTATGTACTAATTGTATCCGCTGGCGTTCTTATTATTCTTCCGTTTCTTCTTCTTCCGCTCTGGGAGTCTATGGCAGCCCATCGAACCGCTTGCGGCAAAGTTATGAAATTTGGCAGCAGATACAATGAAATTCAAGTTCATTTGTCGAACCGTTCTCGGATAACTCGCAAAAGAATTTAATGAAGAGCACACCAAAATAAACGTGAAGGTATATTTCAGCAACACTTTAGTGTATTCTGACCAAACTTTGTGTGTTATGACAAGCATGAACTGAGGCTACCTGGCCAGTTTTGGCACAGTGCCACCTAGTGGTCAGGAGATATGAAAAAATTATTTATCTGATTTCATTTCCGAAATGCAATTTGTTTCTGCCATCTTGGATTTTCTGAAAAATATACTTTTTCGAACTCCTAATAGGCCATTTGTACGATTCACTCAAAACTCGGCATGCACCATGTAGAGACCTTCATGGAAAAAAAATTTCGATCGGTGATTCACACTTGCGACGGGATGTTCGAACTTTCACTAAAATGGCTAGAACTCTTGAACACAATGAGATATATTCACCAAACGTGTTATACTTATGTAAGAGCTAATTCTGTGTTCATGCAAAAATAATTGCGGCTATTCACCACTTAGTGGCACTGTAATACAAAAAATTTTTAATTATGCAACCGTTAGTCCGATTGACTTGAAAATGGCATGAAGTGTCTTTGTCCAAGTTGCCATGATGATTTAATAAAGTTTGAGCACCTATTAGACCAGGGTAATGGAGGCCGAAGAATTTTGTGTAACACTTTATAATAACTGTATGCTATGAATAAGTAGTTAAGCATTAGTAAATAGTTCATTTATAATTTAAAAGCATTAATAGACATTAAGCAGTTTATAAATACAGCTATAAATGCTTTATTCTTGATTTATAAGCATATCTATAATGTGTTTAATAATTGTATTTTTATACTTTTTTAATGATCAATTTATCATTTCTAAATTAACAATAACATAATTTACAGTCCAGTTATTTAGGAGTTGTTAGTGGTTCATAAGATCATTTAAAGAAAGCGTTAGTAAATGATTAATAAACAATTTAAATGTACATATACATCTTATTATTTAGACGTAGGAATAGTTACTCAGTGTGTGAATAAATGCTTTATTAACATGTATTTCTACTGTAATTCATGATTAATTCAGGTAGTTATAAAACATTTAGTAGTGGTCAGTGAACTATTTTTGTGAGCTCATCTAAAGTGAGGACTAGTTACGCCTTATAAAGCTTTTACAAAGGGGATTTAAAGGCTCAGTTCTCTTCTAAACAGAAAAAGGAAACACACACACAACAGTGATACAGAACATAGAAATGTTTATTCAAGATGCAATCAATGACACTGTACAACTGCACACTTGATATAACATGAAAAATAAACCTGAGGTGAAATCCATGTGGGGAACGAATTTCTCTCTCTAAATCCCCGATTGCACAATCCTAATGAGATGATGCTGAAATCGTCTTTTTTAATTAGCTCCTGTAGCAGTAGCAGAAACAGCCAATCAGGCACACTGAAGCTGTGTTTGAGTAAGACGCACAGGGCTGCCAGTTGAGGTCATAGGAATTGATCAGCTGATATGTTGATACACTTTTGTTAACTCAGCCAGTTTAGTCACAATTATAGCATCCAATTGCATTTGAAAGCTAAATAAAATATCATGATTATTTAATTTAATTTAAAAATTTTGTTAAAATAAAAAAATGTTTATTCATAGCACCAGCTAACGTCCAGCCAGCACTAATACCGGTGTTACCAATTTGAACACAGATACTATATTATGTAAATGATTATATCTTGGCAGTCTAGCACACACACACTTTGCTCTCTGAGTGAGTTTGTCATTGTCTTATCACTTTATTCACTGAAAACAGGATAAGCTCTTGTGATATCAGTGACAGAGGTTATATTGTTCTGAGTTCAGCTCTGAGATCAAACCCGTCTCATCTGAGAGAGCTGGACCTGAGTGAGAATTACATTAATGAATTGGGAGTGAAGATGCTTTCAGCTCTACTGGCAGATCCTCAGTGTAAACTGGAGAAATTGGGGTGAGTGTCACTGGCTTTGTTATATATATTTGTTTGAATGAAGACAGAGTGAACCTGTTAGTTATGATCAACAAGTAGGTTATTTTCTTAAGTTTCTCTTTTATCAGATACACATGAAGATGGAGAAACATTTTTCCCCCCTTTCTTCGCACTCACAGGTTGAGATCTTGTAATATCAGTGACGGAGATTATGCTGTTCTGAGTTCAGCTCTGAGATCAAACCTGTCTCTGAGAGAGCTGGACCTGAGTGGGAATAACATTACAGAATCAAAACTGAAGGAGATTTCACCTCTACTGGCAGATCCTCAGTGTAAACTACAGAAACTGGTGTGAGTTGAGTAATTAAGAGCCTGTCTGGTCTAGATGGAGTCAACAATTTGTTTATGTAGAGCTCGGGGTCGGCAACCTGTGGCACACATGCCAATATCAGCACACAGAGGGTTAAATTTACTCATTTAGATATACATTTAGAGTTAATCTTTTCTCATAGACACACATCCTAACTTAACTTGTGAGCTATACATACTCTTTAGTGCTCTGGGTTTGAGAAAAGCGCAATATAAATAAAATGTATCATCGTCATCATTAAAGTGTGTGAATTAACCTGTTAGTCAGCAGAAGCGATTGAGTGAAGGACAGTGTGATCTGCTGGAGCTTTCAAAGCAAAATAAATTACTGATATCAATGTTGGAGATTTTTAACTGGGTATACAAAGTCCTTTACATTCCACACACAAGTCAGGAGATGCACAAACTACAGCAATAATGCATGTGGTGGGGTTCAGTACGGCCATACTGCAAAACTGTTTTTAAAATAAAACTTTAAACATTTCATCAAAAATTGCTTCAGAAATAAAAGTCAGTCTTGCGTTACTAATCAAATAAGCAAGTTTGAGATTTAGTTGATTTTTCTATTACACTTGAACCTTTAAAGATAGTTGTATACAATATATTTATATAATTATAAATGTGTAAATGTGATATAAGGCAGGAAGAATGTGTGTGTCCAGCGATTAACTAGAAACAACTAAAATGTCACTTAATGACAAAAAACTTGCTGACCCCTAATTTCATGAAGTACAGACAGATTTATTAAAATGGTTCATTATATCAAAGCAACATGTCAACAGAGACAAAATAGGTTTAATGATGAATCTGATAAACAGTTTGAGGTGAACTTGCCTGATTCTCATTATTGTAGATTAGAGTTTAATAATTACTTGTTCTCACAGGACAGTAACACATGCTTCTCTCACACACACAGGTTGAGATCTTGTTATATCTGTGACAGAGGTTATATCAGTAACCAAGGTTGTGCTGTTCTGAGTTCAGCTCTGAGATCAAACCTGTCTCTGAGAGAGCTGGACCTGAGTGAGAATAACTTTGGAGATTCAGGAGTGAAGCAGCTTTCAGCTCTACTGGCAGATCCTCAGTGTAAACTGGAGAAACTGGGGTGAGTGGTGTTGGCTTTATTTGATTTAGTAAAGACTGGAAGTACAATAGTTTTTAGTTATAGTTAAGTTAACACTTTACAATAGGTTTTCATTTGTTAACATTAGTCAAGGTATTAACTAACATGAACTAACAATGAGCAATACATTTGTTACTGTATTTGTTAATCTTTGTGAACGTTAGTTAAAAAAAATACAGCCGTTCATTGTGTGTTCATGTTAGTTCACAGTGCATTAACTAATGTTAACAAAAATACAACTTTTGATTATAATAATGTATTAGTAAATGTTGACATTAACATTAACAAAGATTAATTAATGTTGTAGAAGTGCAGTTCAGTACTAGTTCATGTTAACTAATGAAACCTTATTGTAAAGTGTTACCTTTTTCCCTAAACTTTTCTAGACATCAGTATTTAATGTGTTTTCTTCGCACTCACAGGTTGAGATCTTGTAATGTCAGGGATGGAGGTTGTGCTGATCTGAGTTCAGCTCTGAGATCAAACCCGTCTCTGAGAGAGCTGGTCCTGAGTGAGAATAAAATTACAGATTTAGGAGTGAAGCAGCTTTCAGCTCTACTGGCAGATCCTCAGTGTAAACTGGAGAAACTGGGGTGAGTGGTACTGGCTTTATTTGATATTGGTTTTAGTAAAGTCTTTAAGTGTTACACCCAGAATAACCACCAGAGGGCACTCCTTCCGTCTTCTTGTGAAGTCTTGTTTAATGTCACTGCAATACTGAGCGTTATCCCATTCCTGGTTCCCTGTGTGTTGGTTTTTATCTTCTACTTGTCTCCCTGGATTTCCCTGTTTCCCTGTGTCTTGGACCTTGTTTCACAGGTTGAGATCTTGTGATATCAGTGATGGAGGTTGTGCTGATCTGAGTTCAGCTCTGAGATCAAACCCGTCTCATCTGAGAGAGCTGGACCTGAGTAAGAATAAAATTACAGATTCAGGAGTGAAGCAGCTTTCAGCTCTACTGGAACATCCTCAGTGTAAACTGGAGAAACTGGGGTGAGTGTCACTGGCTTTATTTCATATATTTGTTTCAGTAAAGACTGGAAGTACTTTAATCTTTAGTTATAGTAGTTTTTCCCCATACATCTTTCTATAGACATCATGTAATGTGTTTTCTTCACACTCATAGGATGAGATCTTGTTATATCAGTAACCGAGGTTGTGCTGATCTGAGTTCAGCTCTGAGATCAAACCCGTCTCATCTGAGAGAGCTGGACCTGAGTGGGAATGTCATTACAGATTTAGGAATAAAGCAGCTTTCAGCTCTACTGGAAGATCCTCAGTGTAAACTGGAGAAACTGGGATGAGTGGCATTACTCTGCTGCTGTGTGGTTTTTAAAGGGATGTCAAGAACAGATTTATTTTTCATGAAAAACAAGTCTCTCAGTCTCTGTGTGTGATAGTCTAATGCTTGATTTGTGTTTTACATGACAAAATTACCTTTTACATGTTTGAGATAAATGTTCACAGTATTAACAGACACAACATGTAAAATATAAATATAAAACAATTGGGATTTATCTTGCTCATTTTACCAGGTCTGCTTGTTTGTGTTGTATCCCTCTCTCATCCTGATTTTACTATTCTGTGCTCATCCGATTAGATGTTTCATATCTACAGCTCCTCCTCCACAATTCTAAACACTCCTAAATTATACAGTATATAGCAAACCCATGAATATGTTAAGACATAACACCAAAACTTACTAAAATATCAAAATGATTAATTTCAGGACATCAGACTAGATTTGTACATGTTCTGAAGGAAATGTGAGTAGCGTTCACTCAAGCAAAACTGAGTTTAGTTAATCACAATTCAACTTTTCAGAATATAAATGCTCAAATTCACAATTTCGTATTTACAATATAATCCACACATGTATGTCAAACAGATATAGCACTGTAAAGTTAGTTTTAGTTTTGTACTCTTGCTTCAAAAATGTACACAAATGTACTTTGACTTCTGTGATAACTGTTGAGAATGCTTATGTGACTTTAATCTTAGACTTCAGAAATATAACTGGTCTGATCTGTTATTACACTTGGATGGTGTTTGCCAGAATATCCTGTTCGTAATTCTAGAAATGATCACATAATGATGGAGGGACTTTAGTCTAAACTTAGTTTAATCGCTAGTCATTTTGAACAGTTTTACTGTGTTATCTATTCTGGCCCGAACCATTAAATTCATCACATAAATGTTTTTCTTGTGTCTCACTTTTTCAGCAGCTCAGTTCTCATATTTGTAGAGCCTTTATAGTAACAGATACATTCTGAATATATAATATATGCTCTTTCATTTTAACCTGAGGCGTCATTCTTCTCTTCATTGCTGTATGTGTACTGATGCAAACCAAATGTACAGTGAAACTTAAAATAAAAATAAAATCTTAAATGGCCCGCTGCATTAGTCTGAGGTGTGTGTATGCCTGGAGAAATCATCTGATATCTGATCTGTAAACCAGATACAGGACTGTCAACATTTTGGTCCATCAATATAGTCACTGAAACAGTTGCCCAAACACATGTGTGGCATTTTTGTGAACTAAAAAGCCCTTAAAGTAAGATCCAATGATTACCTCTGGATGATGCTTGAACGTGTGTAGTGTGTGAGTCTCAGCAGCAGATGTCAGTGTTTCTCTTCAGATGAAATCAGATTATTCCTCAGACAGAAGAGCTGCTGAATTACACACTACACACACACACACACACACACACAGCTGAAGATATACAGACACCATAGGAATACATTTACATTGATCAGAACTAAAACTCTTCAGTCCTGAGCCTGTTTAAACATTCACCAGAACACAGTAACGCTCACTGAAGTCACAATCACATGATGGTTCAGTTTGGATGATAACGCAGATTTTATTGGACTGTCCTGCTTTACAAGATTTTAGGCAACAGATTTATCCAGAAATGTCATTAATGGACATTTCTAAAACGATTTTTTCTGGGAAAATTGTAGCTGTAAAAGTGTGTGTAATTTACTCTTAGTTTGTTACCTTTATAACCTTTTCTGCCGATGTGGCTTTAACTAATAAATGAATAAACTAAATATAGTGTGTGTTCCCAGCAGAAACTGATGCTGTATTTTCTGTGAAGTTTGAGGATCGGAACTATTTTCATTTAGAAAATTTAAAGATTTGAGTGTGTGTGTGTGTGTGTGTGTGTGTGTGTGTGTGTGTGTGTGTGTGTGTTTGTGTTTGTGTTTGCATGCACTGTTTGGGGTCTGTTGGCAGGACGACAGCACAGACTTCACAAGCATCTGAGCAGTGGGGTGTGTGTGTGTGTGTGTGTGTGTGTGTGTGTGTGTATGTATGTGTGTGTGTGTGTGTGTGTGTGTGTGTGTGTGTGTGTGTGTGTGTGTGTGTGTGTGTGTGTGTGTGTGTGAGAGATATTTCCTCTTGCATCTCTTTCACACCAAGAAAAGCTTTTCCTTTTTTCCTTTTTACCTTTTTTTTTTTTTTTGCGAAGATTGTATAATCCGTAATAGCGCCCCATGTGTTTGGTCACACTTCATCACAGCTTCTCCATCCATCTGTAGGTTCATCAACCGGATCTCCATCCAGGAGTCTCGGAGTTAAACTCACACACCTTCACCTGGGCTGTTAAGTTAAATAAATAATGATTTGCATGTATGCTGTTGTATTTCAGACTCTGTAGGATCACAGGCGTCTCGTGTTTCTGTCTAACCTCTCCTAGAAACTCAAGAGAGTCTGATTTGACAGTCGTTAAACTGAAGCTGTCATTAATAATTAATCGTTCATGTTTCAGCGGGAAACACACACACCTGGAGGATTCACACACACTCATCTGGGGTTTCTGCTAATAAAAGTGCAGCTCGTGCGAGGTACTGAGGCTTTTATAGGGTCGTAACGGCCTCGATTAGCTCACGTTTATGTGTGTCCAACAGTGTCACCAACACAGATGTCACACACACACTCTCTGAACATTACAATATTTGAGCTTCATGACCTTTAAATGTAAAGCAATCGCTGACTTGATCCTGAGATGCATTAATATTCCTCTAATACGCTTGAAGTCTCTTTCATGAAGTCTTCCTTTAATGATCATATTTCTGTGTGTTTTGGGTTCACTGATGCTCTCTGGTTTCTTCCTCTCCCAGTTTGGCTTCACTGGGACTGAAGTGTGTGTTTCCCGTCTAATGGAGGCCCAGTAGTGATATTTTCTGCTGTTATTGAGCTTTTATCTTTAGCCGGCGTGTCATTAGCTCTTTACGACCTCACCAGATCCCATAAACTATACAGCAGCCTCAGCAAAGTTTGGTCATTAAGAGACATTTAAACGTAATTATTTATTGATAGCTCTTATGATTTACTCTCTGGGTGAGTTTTTATGCGGCATGTCTGCGCTGCGAGATTGGAGACGCGGGTTTACGGTCGTTTAAAGACCGCAGTGTGGAAAGAGCTTTTAGCACAAACACTCGCGTTCTTCTGAAATCATCAGATCTCAGAACTGAAATAAGGTGTGTGTCGTTTTAAAGGTACTTTTGATCTGTTCGACATCAGTAGAAACACATATCAAGGGCAGTCGTTTAGATATAAGAAACTCCTGCTGGTCAAAGGTCATAATTACATGCTTCATGAGTTTAATTTTCAGTTATTCTCGAGTCGTTTTGGATAAAAGCACCTGAAAAAAACAATTATTATTGGTATATTAGTGTATATGAAATTGACAAATATTTCTAGGTAAATGTTTATGTTCCTTCTATATTAAAAGTTTTAAATAAAGAAATGTTCTGTTTAAAAAAAATCTATCAAATCTTTAAATCAATGGCTTAACATCCGTAAAACTCGTTATTCCCTGCAGCTAACAAAAATATATTCTAAAAATGTTTTGTTAATGTTCCCATTAAGTTATGAATATAATTTCTAAATGTTACATTTTTTGAAAACAGTGTTTAAAAAAAATTTTTTTGGTTATGTGAACATTGAGGGAACGTTCCATTGTATCATTCTTCACACATTCTGGAATTGTTACTTTTGAATGTTCTCTGAACATTCTAAAGACAAGCAGTAACATTTAAAAAAACATTTTAAAAACATTAGACAAACGTCCAACTGACATTTTTCAGTAAAAAAATGTTTTTTGTTCTAACATTTTGAGAATGTTGAATGAATGTTCTATTAATGTTAATAGAAGAACATTTGTTCATAATGTTGAGAAAAACGTTCCTGTTGTGATTATTTAAACTAAAGACAAAGAGGTTAAAATCCCAGTTTCACTTGATAAACAATTAAATGGTTTGTGTTTTATTAAGCAGAGCTAAAATATGTCTCTTTAAACCACTGTATCTGGTGCTCCAGTCATAAACCAGCATGTGTGCGGCCCTCTCATATTTAATACTCAGTAATTATACTGGAGTTGCGCTGTAAACCACTCTTCATGAAATTAATAGCACAATAAATGGCCGATTTCATGCGAAGTGAGAGTTTATAGTGCGTTTTACATGTGTGTTTGACAGAAGCCCCAGCGCTAGCATTAGCCGGAGCGCTGGAGATGAAACCGCTGAGACGAGGCGTTTATGAAGAGGTTTCTCTCACTGAGACGTTTATGATCTGCAGGAGAGGCTGGTTTCAGGATCTCTGAGCTGATCGGGCCCTGAGGGGCCAACGCTTCAGTTCATCTCACAGCAGATTCACACTCCATCTGAAGACACACACCATTAACCAGAGCTTTACTGAGAGCCTTCATTTAAACGCCAGGGAATGATGTTCTTCCTCAGTGTTTCTCATTCTCCAGCACACACATCCTTAAATCAAGATACCTTTTGGTTTGATTGATTGGTTTGTTAAGCTTGATCAGGACAGAGCCACAACATCTCAGAATGAACCAGTTTATTGGAAATTGGAGTGTTTTGTCATAATGCTGACAACTTATAAAAGCAATAATGCAATAATGTGTTTTTACAGTAAAACAGCCGTCATAAAAACATGTCTTCTTCTGCATTGTTGCGTTATTTCATCAATATCAGTGTTGTTAAAGCTATCAGTTCAGCAATAATTGGACATACCAATATATATATATATATATATATATATATATATATATATATATATATATATATATATATATATATATATATATATATACTTTTTTTTTCAATATTTAAGCAATTTGTTCTTATAGATATTTGTTATAATATCAGATTGCACATAAGATCATCATTATTGCAGTGAACTGGATGTTTTACTCTTTACCCTTAATAATCAACACAAGTGTATAGTTTTAATAAATTAATTTATTTAAAGTTTATACACTTCCTTGTCATTTATTTATGTTCTCAATTCAACAAATATCTGCCAATGGAGTCAAAAGTAATTCATAGGGAAAACAAGATTATTTTTCTGACTTCATTGATATTTATTCATAAAGACTTAATTTGCATCATTTGTTTCACTTTCACTTTTTTATACTAATATTTTGACTATATTTTTCTATAATTGTTTTTGCACACACACACACACACACACACACAGTGATAAAATATAATGAAACTGAATGATATGTTTAAAACCATGTCAGAAAGTTTTGATTGATGCATTGATGTTTTCCTCCATTATGCCAATTTTCAATATTTTTTTACCAGTTTTACTTATACCAGTTACACAGTTGACCAATCACATTAGAGCATTCAGCAGAAGCCCCGCCCACTAATATAAAAGTGTGATCTGCAGTGATAAACGAGTCACTTCTGCTGCTGTTAGACAGGCTTATTTTGAAGCATATTTTTGTTACATTTTTGTATATTTTCTATTGTGTTCTTCAACAAAAGCTTTTCAGGGCAAACTGAGTCAAAGCGCTTGCTGGAGTTTCTCTTCCCAGCAGAAATCTCATCTGTAAATCCAGCTGGTTTATTCTGAAACAGTTTCCATTACAAACTCCAGAGAAGCACTCGTGTCAAAGGTCATCAGAGGTCATGTGTCCGTCAGCGATTCAATATAAAGCCCAGAATTACAGCGAGGATGTTTTGATTCAGTAATTAAAGCGCGAGCAGATCGAGGACTCACATTAACCATCTGTACGGCACCGTTACTCATGCGAGATGAGTTTCTGCACTGGTTAACTGAGGTTTTAATGACTAGTTGTGCCTAATGCAGAGAGGACAGAGACGAGCTAATGGCTCTCAGAGGCTCATGCTGCAGTTTCCCCTTTACACGTGAGAAGTGTGTGTGCACAACCTGAGCGAAACAGAATACACAATCAGAGGGATTTAAACAGAAATGTGGATTTATTAAAAATCAGTTTCGATTTCATGTTGATTTTTATGGACCTGAGGGTTTAAAAGACATTTAATATTCAGAATTATTATTATTATCAGATGAGAACAAAACTTGAACTGAATTTATCTGAATAACGACTCTATTGTCTTCTTGTTTCATAACTGATCAACTTTACACAGTTATTGAACTGAACCGAATGAATATTGAACTGAACTAAATCAACATTGAACTGAACTGAATGAATATTGAACTGAACTGAATGAATATTGAACTGAACTGAATCAACATTGAACTGAACTGAATCAACATTGAACTGCACTGAATGAATATTGAACTGAACTGAATCAACATTGAACTGAACTGAATGAATATTGAACTGAACTGAACTGAATGAATATTGAACTGAACTGAATCAACATTGAACTGAACTAAATCAACATTGAACTGAACTGAATGAATATTGAACTGAACTGAATCAACATTGAACTGAACTGAATGAATATTGAACTGAACTGAACTGAATGAATATTGAACTGAACTGAATCAACATTAAACAAAACTGAATGAACATTGAACTAAATTGAATTAACACTGAACTGCACTGAATCAATATTGATTGAACTGAACTGAATCAACATTAAACAAAACTGAATGAACATTGAACTAAATTGAATTAACACTGAACTGAACTGAATCAATATAGATTGAACTGAACTGAATCAACATTGAACTGAACTGAATCAACATTGAACTGAACTGAACTGAATGAACATTGAACTGAACTGAATGAATATTGAACTGAACTGAATGAACATTGAACTGAATCAAGACTGAACTGAATTAATCTGAATAATGACTCTACTGTCTTCTGTAGAGCTGTTTTACAGATAAATTTGAATTTGTCACATATTTTATGAATTTTGCATCATTGATTCCGTTATTTTCCTGATTATCTCTGTGAAGCTGCTTAGAAACGATCTGTACTATATGAAGCGCTTTAGAAATAAAGCTTAAATTAAAACTTGACTTGACGATGTTAGAAATGAAATCCAGATTCAGTATGTCAGTTATGTGAACGTTAATGGAACATTTAATTTCATCATTCTTCACACATTATAGGACCGTTAACTTTTAATGTTCTCTGGATGTTCTGAAACGAACGTCCAACTAAACGAGAAAAACATTCCATGAACGATGTTTGAATAAACTTTTTGAGAACATTATGAAAGACCAGATTACTGTGAATGAACGTTCTTTTAACGTTACTTGAGGAATGTTTGTAACAAGAACCCTTCCAGAACGTTCCCAGTTCTCCGGGTGGATGTTGCTCTGTGAGCGTAAAGGCTTTGAGTGTTTAATTGCCTGAAAGTAGGACATATGATTCATATCAGTGCGATACTGCACTTCTGATCAGTGTTTCATGTATGAGCTCGTGTCTCTGTTCAGTAATGAAGAGCATCAGTGTTTCAAACACACACACATACACGCAGTTTGATGTGGGATTGGATGGAGGTCAGTGTGTGTGAGTCCTGAGTCTGTGGGGAAATATACAACACTGGTAAATATAACACTGGTAAATGTCAACGCTTCTTCATCCTGGTCACAGATCCTGCGTTTGTGTGTGTGTGTGTGTGACTGAGCAGGATGAAGGATTGGCCTTTAGAGGTTCAGAGAGGGTCACGTCAGTCTTCATGAAGTTCACATCTGCTGTTTCAACTGACACTGCATGTGTGTGTCTTTCTGAGTAATATAAACATATTTTCACAAATGCAGATCTTGCTCTGTGACCCCGCCGTGACCTCAGACCTGAAACAGCTGGTGTTCAGACCACAGTAGAGTTTGATCAGCTGATATCAGTCAGGGGTCCGGAGCCACTGCGGCGCAGGATGAAGAAGAAATAAAGAAAAATACTAAAATAAAATACTTATAAAATAAAATAAAATATTAAAAATAAAATAAAATACTTTAAATAAAATAAAATACTTTAAATAAAATAAAATAAAATATTAAAAATAAAATAAAATACTTAAAATAAAATAAAATACTTAAAATAAAATAAAATAAAATACTTAAAATAAAATAAAATAAAATATTAAAAATAAAATAAAATACTTAAAATAAAATAAAATACTTAAAATAAAATAACATAAAATATTCAAAATAAAAAAAAATACTTAAAATAAAATAAAATATTAAAAAAAAAAAATACTTAAAATAAAATACTTAAAATATTCAAAATAAAATAAAATACTTAAAATAAAATAAAATAAAATATTAGAAATAAAATAAAATACTTAAAATAAAATATTATTTGTAAAAATGTATTTATTTATTGAATTTTTTTTAATTAAATATGAATACAATATGTAATGAAAACAATGTAAAGTGCAATTATTTTTATTTTACCCCAAAACAACAAATGTTGTTTATTGAACTATTTTTTATTTGAATGTATTAAAATAATCCAGCTGAATTAAAATGCTAAAAAATTTAAATACAGTAAAAAACACAGTGATTTTTTAAAATCATTTAGATTTTTTCCCCTCAACAACTGCTGTTATGATTGTTTTTCATACTGTACATACAGAATCAATCAAATAATTCTGGTTTATTAATTTAATCTCCCAGTTTGTAATGACAAAAGAGTTTGAAAACAAGCAGTTTTGTTACTTGAAATAAATGTTAACTCAAATAAAATATGTAGTTTATGTAGTTTAACTGTTGTATGTTAAGTTATGTAGGCCTACTAAAATGACAAAAAAAGAGAAAAGAATAAAAACTATATATGCACAGTACTACAGTATATATATATATATTAATACAGCAAAAAAATAAAATAAATAAAATAAAAATAAAAATAAAAACATTCAAATCAATAATAAAAACTATACACCAAAATAACACTGTCTCAAGATTGAGATCTCTACTCTGGGATCATGAACAGTCATTTTATTTTCGCACATTTGCTTTAAACAACATTTTCATTCCAGATACGTTTGTTTGTTTTGGTCAGACTGGAAACTTCAGCAGAAATCACGAATATGATGAGCCTCGTCTCAGTCCAAATATCTCCTGAAGTTATGAGTTTTATTGCTAAGGGTTGCCATAGCGACCCGCCTCTCCCTCAGACGTGGAGTGGGAGGAGAGATATGGAGAGAAGGTCATGAGATATGAATATAATTGCTTTGGGTTGCCATGGGCTCCTCGAGAGCCAAACTCAGGCTCTGATCAATGAGTTTCTTTAGAAGAGCAGACAAATATACAGAAAACAGGAGGATTTTGCTGTGAGGATAGTAATACTGGCTGCTGATTGGCTCCTCAAGTGCCAGTCAAAAGATCAGACCACGCCCCCCTCATGATTAATGCATAAAGTTTCTGTTTACAGAGTTTCTGTAGAAAAGCTTATGTAGAAAATGTGATAAATATCAGTGGCGAGTGAATTCAGAAAATCTATTAATCATAAACATTTCCTACTGACTATAAACCTGATGATTTGTATTAAAATATATATCTATGTCCTGATAATAACCGGATAATTTGGCTCTATCATGTTTCACATTCTCCACATTAATGAAATAAATTGTGTAGACTTCATTTTTACTGTCATTTGATGAGTGTTTATTTCGGTGTTTATGGCACTGTCACACATCAGCGCTTTTGGAGTAATATAAACATCCATTGTATAAAATTAAACCTTTATATGTTGTTAAAACTGTAACTGTGTTGACTTTATGTTCTGTTTCATCCCTGAGAATGTGTTTACAGGGACTTTTACTGTATATATTTGCAGTTTTCTGTTTCCTCCACAGCAGGAAGTGCAGGGACTCTTAACAAGGAGCCATCTTGAGTGAATGCAGTGAGTCAAACATTCGTTATCACTGGATTATATGAATTATTATACAAGTATTTGACTAATAACAGTGTCTAAATGTATTTAGTAACTTGATATCAAAAGTTTTGCTTGACTTTGACTCAGTTGTGATGGTTTGGATGACAGATGATATCACATATAATATCCTTGAGACTGTTGTAAGGAACCTTTCATTTTTCATAATGACAAAATGTAGCCTAATATTGTATTGATTTGTGTAACCAAAATCATTCTCTTATGATGCCCCCCCACTCCCCCACTCCCCCACTGTTAATGTCTGTAATCTTTCATTTGCAATAATAATTTTAAAAAGAGATCTCATTTCCCCACTGAAGCAGGAAATGAAGGGACTCACTGCTGATTGGCCGTCACTCACTTCCTGTCACACACACACACACACACACACACATCAGACGTCACTGATACCATCTCTGCGCATCTCTCTTCTTTAACTAATTGAAGTTAATCAGAGGAAGTGTGCGTGCGTGCGCGCGCGTGTGTGTGTGTGTGTGTGTGTGTGTGTGTGACGGACGGCCCGGGCGGGTTTACTTCGTTTAGAACACCTCCGCATTTCCTAATTAGCAATTAGCGTCCGGGACTCTGTGTGAATCAAGTGTGACAGCTCATTAGCAGCACTTCATCACCGTACGCATGTGAGTCGGTGTAACACAACTAAAACATTGGAGAATCAGATTTAATAGTGTTTACTAAGTCAACATCACTAATATTTGATCAAACTTCATTGTGAACGTCTTGTTCTGAAAGACTGTGCTGATATAATTAAGTCTTTCATTAGTCTATGAGGCATTATAAACGTGTGTTAAAAGTTGGACTCATCTGTGTGAATATATTGTGGATGATACTGTGAGGCTCTTGGTTTAGTGTAATGGTCTGTTATGACGTCTTTATGGTTTATTAAATCATGCAGTAATCAACATCTCAGCAGGTTTCCAGGTCAGTGGTTTTATAGTTGATCTGGTGTAACTGTGTTGAAGCGGCTGTGGAAACACTGATGATCTACTGGTGTTGTACAGCGCCTGAGATCCAGAACCAGCTAACCGAAGCTAGCATTCCCAGTACAGAATGAAAACGCTACGGTAACACTGTACAATAAGGTTCAGTAGTTACATTAACTACATTAGTTAGCATGAACTAAGAATGAACTGCACTTCTGTTAATGCTAATTGCAACATTCATGTTTTTGTGAATAATGTGTAAGATGTCCTCAGATAACAGGGAAGATCTGGCAAGATTCACTCAAAGTCATGAACAAATGTTCTTCCAGTAACATAAATATAATGTTCGTTCAATGTTATCTGGTCTTTCATAATGTTCTCAAAACGTTAGCACAAAAACATTATTTATACATCTTTCATGGAACGTCTGAAACATTTTAGTTTTTATAACGTTTTTTTTTTTTTTTATGTTACTAGTTTCGGAAGTTTCAGAGAACATTGAAAACATAAAAAAAAAAAAAAAAAAACTGGATGTTTTGAATATTCAGAAGTAATGTTTTGTGGTTATACTTTTGATATTCTACTAACTAACTCTCATTAGAGTATCAGTAGACTGTTAGTTTAGGGCTCAGGGCTGGGTTTCCCGATAACGTTGTCTCTTAGCGCGCTACGAACACTCTTAAGGTTTAACTTAAAGGTGCAATGTGTGATATTTCTGAGGATCTAATGACAGAATATAAGCAATATAAGATCCATAACTATGTTTTTAGTGGTGTATAAAGACCTTACTTAATGAACCGTTATGTTTTTATTACCTTAGAATGAGTCATTTATATGTACATAACCGCGGCCACCCCCTTCTATGAAGGTCGACATATCGTGACATCATGTTTCTACCGTAGCCGACAGCGAACAGACAGCGCTACAGAGCGCGTTTCATCACTAACTTGAATGAGAAGCAGCAGAAAAAGACGTGGCTTCCTACGTCGGCCACCGTAGCCTCTCATTCGAGTTTGAAATTTCAAGGAAAGGCCGCGAATTATTGACCGGTTGCAATTCGCAAATCTCACCACTAGATGCCGCTAAAAATCACACACTGCACCTTTAACTGAAGGTATAGACCATTAGGCGCGTTCCCCCGAACTATACCTTAGGAAGCTGCTTAGGATATTCCTTCTTACGTGCGACGTTACCCGCTGCTGTCCGTGGCGATGCTGCTGAATCTGCTGATATCGACGGCTCGAGAATCAGTTATTCTCTCGTGCAGGGGCTGTTTATGTGAGAAAGCGGTGTTCTTTATAAAAGAAGCACTTCAGAAATAGTTGAAATTGCATGTATTAGGACTCATGGGATATTATAAAAAATAATCCAAACTATAATAGCCTATAATAGCCTAGCCTACATATTTTAAAATTGTATCATATATTGCTGCCATAATAACCATTTCAAATGTTTACATGCTTTCTTCTCTTTCCCATGTTTGTTCGCCGAGGTGGAGCTGCGATGAAATGTTGTTCTTGTAAATACTTTCCAGCATTTCAGTAATAAAAGTGTGCATCTTACGTACGGTGCCCTGCAGTGATCAAAAAGGGTTTAAACAGTGGATTTTGAATCTCTTCTTCAGACGGCAATTAAATCCCCACACGAACTGTTTGTCAAAAAACAGTAGGTACTAATTTGGCCGGGGATTTTTATGCGGGTTGGGTGAGAAAAAACACTGATATTATGGATTCGGACAGCACTAAAATCACCGACTCACCCCTGTAAATGTTTAAAATACCGGACGAGCCCATGAGAAACAATATTAGCGTCTGAATAGGACTTAACTGACAGTAGCCTGTGCTTTCACTGGCTTTTAAAAGCGCCTTTTAATTAAATTAATAATATTGAATAATAATATAATTAAAAATCTAACAGCAATCCGTATAATGACAATTTTATTCTTTGCATGAAAACACTTGAATTAGCCTAACTGAACACTGTCTGTGTGTATTACAACTTCAGAGTTATATTCGTATAGACCTGCAACAGTGATAAGGTGAAGCTAAGAGCGGTCCAGACCAACCTTACGAACGCATGACTTACAGAAGGTATACTTAACTAAGAACGTTTCGGGAAACACGTATTAACGATAAGGTACAGCTTAAGGTGTAACTTAAGAACGACGCAGCGTTAAGAAGGTTTCGGGAAACGCAGCCCAGGTTAGGAGAATACGCTGACCTTTAGTTGTAAAGTTACTAGTAGTCAGTAGAATATCTGTTGAGGAGCATCAGAATAAAGAGTCAGTAGATATTAAGCATCAGTAATACTCTAATACTGCTAGATTGTGTTAGCGGCCCCTAAGTTACAGTTTTTTTCGATTGCTAAACGACAGTGAGCACAACTGGAGCTACATGTGCAAAACTCTAACTACAGTCTGCTCTACCAACAGTCTCCTGAGCTCAACAGTTCACATCACCTGCAAAACTCACTCCAAGTAACACAACTCTTAACACACGGCTCAAAACAGGCTCAGTGCAGCTAAACACTATGCACAACCCTCACTGAGATAACACACACTGTCACTCAGAACACACTGAGAGGAAAAACACTAGCACAACCCTCACTGAGATAACACACACTGTCACTCAGAACACACTGAGAGGAAAAACACTAGCATCAAACACCAATACAGAAAATACAAACTTTTCATCTTTACAGTTTGAACAATTTCAGTGACTTCATACAAAGTAATATTTTCTTCAAAGAAAAGAGTGACATTCTTTCACATGATTTATTTAAATTTTTAGAACATAACAATTCTTTAAGGTAAATGAAAATGAGCAGTTTGCTTCAATAGTCTGTAGTAATTTACAGAATTACAGTAATGAGAAAAAAGGTAGAAACTAAAAGTACATACTGTAATTCGAACAAATAATTGAGGGGCTAATCCTGCCTCTCTCTAGCATCAGGCCACAGGTTTTCATCAACATCACATCTAATGTTCTCTCTTGCCATGCACCTGGGGAAGAACCTTCTGGAGTGCCTTATCCATCCCTGGCAGTCCTCTGGACACATGTCCTCACATCCGGCACGCATGGCTTCCAAAAGAGACATTTGGTCATGTGGGTGGTGACCAAACACTTTCCACCTCCACCCATACAGAAAAAAAAAATATTGAAATATATTTTACAGTAAAGTGTAAAAAATATATGTGGCATATTTTCCAAATACATTGAAATATATTTGCATTGTTGGTCACTTATATTTATCATTTTGAAATATATTCTGAAATATAACACAAATATATGATGTTACTGTAAGTGTGAAATATATTTACATATATTTACTGTAACTAAAATATATTTATTGGGCCAATTTCGAATATTTGCATATATTCCAAAAATATATTTCAAATATATTTATTTTGTGTATGGGAGCCTTTCAGCTGAAATTGCAATCAGCAGTGTGTGAAAGGCACAAGGCTGAAATCTATTCTGTTTTGAATGTGTGGTTCACAGTTTTGACAGCAGTGTGTTAGCATTTGAACAAAGTGCTGTAAATCCACAGTGTTGTGCAGGTTGTGGTTAAAGTCATGGGATAAGTGTGTAGAGTTTTGAAAACTGTGTTCAAGCAATGAAAAACGAACTAGAGTTTGGTCCACATGAACTGCTGCTGTGCAGACTGTAGTTAGAGTTTTGCACATGTGACTCCAGTTGTGCTCACTGTCGTTTAGCAATCGAAAAAAACTGTAATAACTAATGATCTTTACATCAATCAAAACTAACTTTATCTGGACAATAACTTTATTCTAGATCTGCTGTAAAGCCTAAACAATCTTTGTTACTGTAATCTCCTGTTATCACTTTATTATATGTCTGATATAATTATAAATGATAAAGATATTATATCTTATATAATTATCACTCTGCTTTGGAAGAGTCCATATTGTTAAAGCGCTGTATAAATGAAGGAGACTCGACTGGTTTTGTCAACTCGAAAACTAATCCTGTAACCCTGAGTTTGTTCAACTACCATCATGGAACAGGCCCCAGGTCATGACAGATATTTACCTGCCTCAGTGTGTGTGTGTTTCCAGTGATTCTTGAGCTGATAAACAGCATCTGTGACCTCGGCCGGTGTGTGTATTGGTCCGCAGTCGATGCCCTTATCGCCCGTCGCTCCAGTGCCGGTCCGGACACAGAGCCAGTGCATCTCCTGGAGTTATCAGCGCTGGGCTGTCAGCGTCGGGGATCTGGAGCTGATGAACGCCTCTGGCCTCGTGTCCGGCGCTGATAAACACCAGCGTCTGCTCCACACAAGCTCACGCTGCAGAATGGATTCGCCATCGATCCCAGCAATCCTCAGATTGAGTTATTATTTTTCCCAGTGCCATTATATCGGGATGATGGACGTGAGATTGTGATCGGCTCAGCTCGAGAGAAGAGTTCGGGATTAATCACAGCGTTGCCATTTTGCAGAATGTCCACAAAAAACACGCTTCAGCTGAGAATGCGAATAACGCCACGGAAGAGTGATTTTACTGTTTACTGATTTGCATCGAAGAAACTGAATCGCTCTCATTATAATCCATGAGGCTCTCGTCTGAACCCGGCTCTCGTTTCTGCTGGGTGAACTGCTGAAATAAAAGGTGTTTTAAACAGATGCACGGGTTGAATTATTGGTTGTTTATGTGTGTATGCTGGTCCTCAGGTCAGTGTTGCTGATCCATATTGATTTTCATGTGTTGTTGAGCGTCTCTCGGGCACTACAAAGTAAGCACACTTCATGTCGATCTGCCCTGAGGTCAGATCTATAACTTTAGCATAATACTAAAGGCTGTAACTGGTGTGTGTGTGTGTGTGTGTGTGTGTGTGTGTGTGTGTGTGTGTGTGTGTGTGTGTGTGTGTGTGAAGCTGAAGTATCGGCTTTCATGTAAGTGTGTGTCCTCACGCTCTCACTAAAGCGCCGGTTTAAAACACGAGGCTTGAGTCGAGCTCACGGACTGAGTGAATCAGGACTGTCGACGCCGTCATGCTAGTTTAGCGACCGCGTTTCAGCGTTCTGCAGTGATCATCCAGCATTCGCTCATTGATTTACTGTTAGCTGCGATTATCCTGACGTTTAATGATTTAACACGGATTGATTTTACTCCTTATCAGCTGCATTTAGAGACACAAACTCGATGTTGAGGAGGAAAGGATGGAAGGGATTTAGTGTCTGTAATTCATGTTTATTTCTGCATTGACGGTTGTTCTGTTTGCTGAGTGTAAGATCAGTTTTGCTTCTGCTTATATAGGGCCCTATTTTAACGATCTGAAACGCAAGTAACTTTGTGGGCGGGTCTCGGGCGCTGTTGCTATTATTATTATTATTATATTATTATTATTATTATACCGGCGGGATAAATTACTCTTGAGCCCAACGCAAATCTAAAATGTGTTGGTCTGAAGCAGCTTCATTACTCATAGGTGAAATAAACCAATCAGAGCATCATCTCACATTCCCTTTAAGAGCAGGCGTGCTGGTTCCATGGCGGATTCCTATTATAACGGCGGATTTGCCAGGAGCGGTTCACAGCCGAGGAGACCGACGTTCTCGTCAGGGCCGTAAAACACAGAGAAGTGACATTGGGGATGGAGAAACACACCCAGATTAGCTTCGGTTAAACAGGCGTATGATAATTTGGGTAAATGTGTAAGCTAGATTTATGCCTATTTTTTCACATCTTCATGGACACAACAGTGATTTCCCTCGTGTGGTAATATTTTCCTTGTAATAATGTATGGTTTTCTAAAATTGTGAACTGCTGCGTCTGTGTAGATGAGAGAAGCAAAGTGTGTGTGCGTTGTGCTCACGCTACATTATGGCCAAGCATGCGCCCTTAAAATAGCATCTGAATAACACTGACTTTAGACGAGGTTTCTCCTGGTCAGAGGAGGAATTGTTTTCTGAAACTGCAAAATAGCACCAGGGAACGTTTGCGCCGGAACACGCCTCCTCTTTTCGCTGAACCGCCCCCGGGAGCGCAAGTTCATTCCCTAATTTACAGACGTGCGTCTGTGGAGGGAAAAGTCCGCTGTGCGTCGGGTGAGAAATAGGAATGACACATGTGTCGCTGTACAAAGTCAATTGCGCTGGGTGCGAGATAGGGCCCGATGTGTTAATAATCTGAACAAACCTCTAAGAACCTGTGGATTATCATTTATGCACAAATACAGTAAACATGTTTGCTGTTTCCAACACTAGTTTGCATAAATACAGGCGTGAGAAAGCAAATGCAACAGTAAAAAAAAAACGTTTACCTAGCATTTTGAAAAATTTGACTTTTATGTTTGTGCAAATGAAATGATTGTTAGTAAGATCCAGTGGAATCTCTTTCATGAGTATAGACTGTTAATAGACGTGTGTGTAACCCTCTGAATCTGCTTCAGGAGAAACACACGCACTTCAGGACAACCGTGGATAACTTACCGAGACAATTGGAGAAAAT
The DNA here is from genome assembly GCF_951802725.1 of Rutilus rutilus. Lineage (NCBI taxonomy): Eukaryota > Metazoa > Chordata > Actinopteri > Cypriniformes > Leuciscidae > Rutilus > Rutilus rutilus. The sequence continues at coordinate 1,533,123 of NC_140233.1, forward strand.
GAAATGTTGTGCATGCAGGGCTTTATCAAAGAGTTCTGCATAAGCGTGTGTGTGTTCGACAGGAGCTTTCATCCAGATCTGCGTTTGCTGTTTTAATCTGAGAGGAGTTCACACTTCATTTAGCTCAGAAGTATATTAACAACAGTTTGTTGAGTGGAGATGTTATTCACACACCAGAAGCTCGCTTTTAGAGCATTTATTCATTTTAAATGCGAATGTGTGATAACGATTTTTAACATTCCACTAATGTTTGATGAATGATACAATTGAATGTTTCATGCATAATAAAGAAAAAACCTGCAGTTTAAAAAAAGCTGGGTTGTTTTAACCCAATTTTGGGTCAAATATGGACTAACCCAAACGTTGGGTTAAAAATGCAATTTAAAAATGTAACCCAACGGCTGGGTTTGTCAGCCGTTGACAAAGTGTCAACGGCTTAGTGTGAAACTGGCCGTTTTAAACATTCTAAGAACATTCAGAAATGTTTTAAATACTTAATGGGAACGTTAGCAAAACGTCCCTTAGAACATGCTTTTATTGGCTGGGAACAAGATGGTATTCCTGCATTGATTAACCCTTTGTGCTGATTTAAATGAGCAACCCAACCCTGCTGGGTCAGATAACCCATGATTGGGTTAGTCCGTATTTGACCCATTGCAAAACAATCCAAATTTGGTTACTTTCAAAATTTTTTAGAGAGAAAGTACAAGCAAAGGTAGTATGCCTGTGTTTGTCACTCTCACTGGGTCAGATCTGCCTGTGTGTGTGTTTGATGAGTGAGTGTGTGTGTGTGTGCTGGGCCGCTGGAGGGCCGTTTGCTCATGATGGATGGCAGATTCAGCCTCTTTCTTTTGTCAGTGTTCATTATACAGATTAGCTCTGAGCACATGTCTCTCGCCCCCTCGTTCACTGTCCCGCGGTGTAATCCCGCTAATGTCGCTCGTTTGAATAGTTCGCCCATCGGGTGTGTTGTGGCGTCTCACCCTGAGAGGATGAACAGCACGGAGGTTGTGTTCACAGAAGTCAGGAATACATCAGGAGCGGCGCGGGAGAAATGAGCTTTTAACGCTTGTCCTGTGTGTCACCGGGACGTTTGATGCTAATAAGAGTTCATCAATCTCCTGCTGTGTGTGTGTGTGTCTGTGTGTGACTGTCTGTGTGTGAGTGAGAGAGAGCGTGTGTGTGTGTGTGTGTGTGTGTGTGTGTGTGAGAGAGAGAGAGAGAGAGAGAGAGAGAGAGAGAGAGTGTGTGTGTGTGTGTGTGTGTGTGTGTGTGTGTGATGGGTAGGTTTAGGGGTCGTGTGTGATGGGTAGGTTTAGGGGTCGGGTTAGCGTGTGTGTGTGTGTGTGTGATGGGTAGGTTTAGGGGTCGGGTTAGTGTGTGTGTGTGATGGGTAGGTTTAGGGGTTGGGTTAGTGTGTGTGTGTGTGTGTGTGTGTGTGTGTGTGTGTGTGTGTGTGTGTGTGTGATGGGTAGGTTTAGGGGTCGGGTTAGTGTGTGTGTGTGTGTGTGTGTGTGTGTGTGTGTGTGTGTGTGTGTGTGATGGGTAGGTTTAGGGGTCGGGTTAGTGTGTGTGTGTGTGTGTGTGTGTGTGTGTGTGATGGGTAGGTTTAGGGGTCGGGTTAGTGTGTGTGTGTGTGTGTGTGTGTGTGTGTGTGATGGGTAGGTTTAGGGGTCGGGTTAGTGTGTGTGTGTGTGTGTGTGTGTGTGTGTGTGTGTGTGTGTGTGTGTGTGTGAGATGGGTAGGTTTAGGGGTCGGGTTAGTGTGTGTGTGTGTGTGTGTGTGTGTGTGTGTACTAGTCAACTATATTCAATGTAAAGTATCTAAAGCTCGCTCAAAAAAATCTTTGAAGTTTTCCTCGATGACTAGATCACTAAAGCGATCCTTCAACTCTAATGTGACGGCTGGAATTAACCAGTGAAATGTATTAATCTGCAGCTGAGATGAATACGCATGCATAATTTACATAATCACATGATGTATGGTTCTCATGTATGCATGAATAGAAACATATTTAGCATGTAAAGGAGCAGAGGCTTAGACGTTCCAGATGTCAGAGTCTGCGAGTCGATGAGGAGACAACGAAGATGATGATGCTCTTCCTCAGTGTGTCTCGTTTCCCAGAACAAACATCTCAACATTCTCACATCAAGACACGTTTCCCAGAGAAGAACAACGACTTATTCAGAGACATAAAGGTGAAACAAACACAGAATCTCAATGTTTAGGTGAACTAACCCTGTGTGTTATGATGCATGTGTTCATGATTCGGAGTTGATTACATGTATTACTGTTCCTCACTGTGTTCCTCAGGCCTTCACTAGCACTATCAGTCAGGCAGGGGTTAATAGGGTTGGTAGTTGACACGGCTATCAAACAGCCTGGCCTTGATCTGATGGGACGAACACAACACTAGTGAACATGATTGATGCCCAGCACTGGTTTACTGTGTTTGCTGTGGTAGTTATAAGTGGTTTTATGCTATTTTTGCAGCTAGAATCATTTGCGCACAATTTCTTTTGTGTGTGTGAGATTGACTAATATTGTCTGCACACTCAAAATGAGACTGAATAGAAAAATGTGCATAATAAATTAATACAGGATGCGTTAGGTATATTGGATATGGAGAGTGTTAACCTGTTTTGTGGCGTGTGTGTGTGTGTGTGTGTGTGTGTGTGTGTGTGTTTTGTGATGCTGTATTCCAGGTCTTTGTTCAGAGCCTGGATCTCAATGAATTCATGTTTGACCCTTCAGAAGCGCTTTGATGAAGTACCTGCCGTTAAGAGCCCTCAACCTTCCCGATGTCCTCCGCGCTGGAGAGTTAAAGCATTAGGTGGAGTGTGGACCTGTGTAAGTGCTGTGGAAATGAACACTCATTAGAGGAACTCGCATCACACACTCAACTAGCCCAGTCATTCACCGCTGAGTGTTTATTAGCTATATGAGCTGCAGCCTATAGACCCGCTTCAGGGGAATTATTCAATTTGGTGCACAGATAGAGGACCGTCTGAACTGTTATCATGGCAAACGTGGAGTTTCTAACTCAATCCCTCTAGCGCCACCAACTGTCTGAAGTTGCACTTATGTTTATGCTAATAACTTATGAATCTTAAGGGCTAGTAGCCAAATGTATTCCTCACCTGATTTCTTGCATCAACACGATTACACTGCACCCTATGATGTCATTTACCATCATTAACATTTTCCGCCATTTAAAAAAAAAAATAAGCAGCAAATTTTGATTATTTTTGTCTATTTTATTGAAACTGATCTTAAAAGATTAGAGAACAATCACACTAATTATACCATTACAATTTCTGTCCTCCATTTTTTTTAAATGTCTTGAAAAAACGACTTTTCATCCTAGACGGTTTGTCCGATTTTCAGGAAAATTGGCACGGATCATCTTTAGTCCGTTCTGGCAAAAAGTTCTTAAAAGATTTTTGATAAACCAAACCGTAATGCTGTCTCTCCGCAACGCTTTAGCGTATTGAGACGAATATTGGTACATGTCATCACAAGCATGACCTGAGGATACATGCAGAGTTTCAGCACAGCGCCACCTACTGGTCAGGAGATGTAAAAAAAATACTATTTTTGCTTATAACTTCTTAACAGTTTGCACAAAAATCATAAAATGTTTCTCTTGATTTAGCGCAGCATCCCGAGTCGATGATACCCAACCTTCCCATATCGGCCACTTTAAGTTTTTTTTATAAAATGCTGTATATGATGAACGCATTAGTGTATCGTTACGAAACGCAGCATCTGTCATCAGGAACATACCCTGAAGGTACTCAAAAAAGTAAATAAATTGTTAGTAGCGTTTGATTATTTTTATCTATTTTATTGAAATTGGTCTTAAAAGATTCCTTGAGTCATACCGAGAACAATCACACTAATTCTGCCATATTTGGTTGCAATTTCTGTCCTCCATTTTGAATTTCTTTGAAAAATAATAATAATTCAAACTCCTCATAGACAGGTGGTCTGATTTCCACCCAAATTGGCTCAGATCATCTTCAGACCATCCCGGGAAAACCTTATTAAAATCATTTTGATAGACCAAACGGTTCTCGAATAACACACCAACAAATCACGGTGCCAAGCTGATTCTGTAAGTCTGAAACACTTTCCCATATTGACACCAAACTTTGTGTGTGTCACACAACATCAATTTGGTCACAGCGCCACCTATTGGTCAGAACTTATAAGCAATTAAAGTGATTATATTCATGATTTTTAGCTGTTTTGCCTAAAATAATCTTAAAATGTCTTTAATTCCTCAGTATTGCAGTTGGTCTGATGCTCGCCGAACTCATCAGGCCTTTGTTGAGCTTGGCCTCTTCATTGCTGCTTGCAGCTATATTTCCCCCCA
>NC_140233.1:1542500-1555000 GCF_951802725.1 Rutilus rutilus
GTGAACCGAACGTGTGCTGATTTCCCATCAGCCCCGTTTCCCACACACACACACACACTCACACACTGCAGAGGTGACCTCCGTAGCGCTATATCTGGATGTTGACACATTTTATGAGCGATTAGTTGCGTTTCATAGAGACCCCGCTGTCTCCAGCGTGACCTCTGACCCCGCGAGTCTGGACTCCACAATTAGCTGGCAGAATGACCGGCACTAAATCTGATCCGGGGCAAAGGGTTGACATGGCAACGGGAGCGGAGGAGGAGTGGGTTTATGATCTCGCGTGTTCGCAGGACACTTTATGGAGCAATTTGTGTGCAGAAACGATATGAAACTAGAGCAAGAGAGAGAGAGAGAGTGTGTGTGTGTGTGTGTGTGTGTGTGTGTATAAAAGAATGTGTGTGTGTGTGTGTGTGTGTGTGTGTGTGTGTGTGTGTGTGTGTGTGTGTGTGTGTGTGTGTGTGTGTGTGTGCGTGCGTGCGTGCGTGCGTGCGTGCGTGTGTGTGTGTGTGTGTTTCACGAGTTCACACTTACATATAATTTGAAGGGGTAAAGTTTAATGCGTGTTTGGTGTGCTGTCCGGAGGGAGGGCTCCGAGCTCGGAGTTCGGCCTGAACCCAGAGTACTCCCCCCAAAGGCTAAAGAGCAGAGGACAGCCGCCGGACTAAAGATCCCCCAAATGAGTGCCGAGTTTGGCGGGCTGGCATCTCGAGAAGGGGCCTGGATGCTTGACCGGGGAGGCCCGTAATGGTGGCTCACTGCCTGGACTGACGGCCGCTGTTGGTCTGCGAACGGGGAGTGGTTGTAGTTTAACAATGACCGATCGGGAGAATTTGCGCTTTCCGCTAAGCCCAAATGCTCGCTGGACGGAGAGAGGAACAGAAAGGAGGAAAAAATGAGTGTTTGCCCAGGAGATTTTCTCACACTGCATCCGCTGTGAGACCAAATGCTCGCTGGATGAAAGAGAAAACGTAAGTGCTCTACTGGGAAAGTTCTCACTCCGTCCGCTGGGAGACCAATGCTCGCTGGACGGAAAGAGGAGACAGGAAAGTGGAGAAGAGGAGATTGAGTTTTTTTTTTTTTTTTTTACTCGATGAGGGTTTGGTGAGCTTTTTTAATGTGAAACCGGTTGGTCCTGATATAGCTTTGGAAAGCATCGGAGGACCATCTCCCAAGGGCTTGGATCTGCTGTTGGGAGAGGCCTTTTTGGGCTGCTGAAGTTGCTGCCCCGATGCAGAATGAGTGACTTGAAAAATTCTTTGCTGGAATGCCTGACTGTTGGAGAACGGATTTGAGGTGTTTCTGGAACCAAAAACGTGTCACGGGTTTTTTGGATTCGTCTAAAAACAGGGGTTCCAGAGGAGATTTAGCCTGGGAACTTCTCCATTGCAGATAAGCCAGAATTGACTGGTATGGTTGGATTTGCGAAGCGAGGTTAAAAATGTAGATGAAATTACCTTTTTTGGTTTGGTCAGTTTTACTTTGTTTAATCAAATATGAAATGGTTTCGCCATCTAGTACTGATAAGTCTGAGATGGTGGGATGGATTTTTGGGTCAAATTTGGAAGTGATGGCGTGTTCCGAGCATCTAAGAAAACCAAAAAAGGCTAGGATAAACATAGCGTCGAGTGTGCGAGCGGAACCGAGCGGCTGGTAGCCTGTGCGGAGGGCCTGAATACATTTGGTGAGAATGTCTAGCGTTATATGGGTTGTCTGGCGTCGGGGCGGGTGGGCTGGGATCTTTGAATCCCTTTAATCAGGAGGGAGGTTTGTGAATTGTTTATCTCCGTGGAAGGAGCGCCGTACATCAATTTATGGAAAAATTGGATGCCGCTTAAATAACCTTTAATGGACCCGACTTGTAGACCCTTAATGATGTTAAGGTAGGAGATAAAAGAGGTAATAGAAAGAAGAGAAAAATCAGGGAAAGGCAAGTTATAAGAGACATGGAACGTTTTAAAACATCTCCAAGCAGTGACGTAGGATTGAAGGGTCCTGGGAGATACTGCTTGGAGGATAGTGTCGAGTGATGCGTCAAGCAGGGGTTTTAACGGGTGGGTTATGGGAATATTAGTTCTGAATAGCGAGGAACTGGAGTTGGGAATTGATCCGCCTCTGGAGCCAGCATCCTGAATTTCTGAGAGGATCTGTGCGCGGATGTTTTGGGATACTGGTGGTGGTTCCATGGCGACTGCGTTGGACGGCACGGGCATCGGTGTTGCTGTGAACAGAGAATAAGGTGATTTTTGTTGTAACATAGAGCTGGGAAGGGTATAAGCCGGGTCTGCGAATGTCGGCGGCGGCCTCACGCTTGGATGACCTGCTGTGGCTTGAAAAGGAAAGTTAGTTGCAGGATATAAAGGAATTGAAGGATTATGTGATGAAATATGGGCTTGAGCTGCAAGCGGAGGCGGGCCCGTGCTTGTTTGAGCTACTGGAGCTGCAGGCCACTGAAAGTGGGCGGGGATGTAACCTGTTGGGTGAGACTGTTGAAATGGTTGGGCCTGTGCTGCTAGCGGTGATAGCCTCGTGCTAGTGTCTGCGACAGGAGCTGGAGGCCACTGAAAAGGAAAAGGGTTATAAACAGCAGGAGTAAAAAACTGCATGGTTGTGGGGAGGCCGCTGGGCCCGGCTATATGCTGCGCTGTGGCAGCAGAAGCTGTGGTGGAGGGCTGGGCCTCATCGAGAGGTGGGAGTGCCATGGCGGAATCTGGTGCGCGGCCCAGGCTCGCTGAAGGCCTGTTGCTGCGCCTTGATGGACGAAGCGATCCGGATCCTGTGCGGGAAGACGACAGTGGTGACTGGGCAGGCTCCTTTTGGGCCCTGCGGGCTTTGCTCTGCCTGTGGGTCGTCTTGGGCGTTGACTGTAAGAGAACAAACAGATCATACAGCTCCGCCTTGGTCATTTTTCGCGAAACCTGTATGTCTGAATTCCCCAGTGCTTGTTTTAATCCAGCTACGGTCCATTTCCCGATAGGTGGGATCCTCGGGACGGCCGAGCGGTAGGAGGAAGCCGGGGAAGAAGAAGGGTGTCTTGCCGGGGGCGGCGAAGACTGGTCTTGGCGTCTTGTTGAGCGCCGGGCTGTTCGGGCCGGTGTACGGCCGCGAGGAGAAGCCGGAGGCTCAAGTGCGGCGACCGGCGTAGGAGGGATGACCGTGGGACCGGCGAAGTGCGAAGGTGCATCCCTGGTGACGTTTACGTCTTCGTCGGAAGAGGAGTTTGTTTGAGACATGCTGCAAAACTGTCAATGGAATGAGGTGAGACTGCTGAGTATATATACACCATTGATTGCTGAGTGCTCTCCACTTGTGTTAATTATCTGAATGTGCTCCTCCTCAACCTTGTTAATAAAACATCATGTGTGTGTGTGTGTGTGAGTGTATAGTGTATATATTTTTAGTTTAGATTATAGTAAATATAATATAGTTCAAATCTCAGGATTTATGAACAGTCCCTAAAAAGTAATATTATGAAATCTGGTGAATATAAAAGTGAAACAAATGTCATTAATATCTTAAAGCTCATGTTAGCTGTAAAAATGTACAATAAAATTGTGAATGTTTGTTTTGAAATGAAAATAGTTTTTTTTTCCTCATGCATCTGAAAACCCCCAGTGTAAAACTTGCAAAACCAAACAATATAAATTATGTAAATGTGTTTAACTCTCTTCCACAGGACTGTTCTTACACACACACACACACACACACACACACACACACACTCTCTCTGTTGAACCCTTCAGCAGAGAGAGAGTCGAGTGTGTGTGACTGATCTCCATCATCAATAACTCTATCCTCCTGAGATAATGCTGTTCGTACAGAAGCACATTCAGCATGTAAACAGCGACACACACACAAACAGACACACACACACACACACACACACACACACACACACACACACACACACACACACACACACACACACAGATGGTGTGGAACTGTGTTAAAGTTTATGAGTGATGGAAGAGCAGAACGAAACTCATTTCAGAGTCGTTGTGTGTGTGAGTGTGTGAGTGAATCAGACGGGTTATTGCCTCACACACGACACTGTAAATGTTGAATGTGCTTCTGCTTTACTGATCAGAATAATGATGGAAATCTCTTTGTTTCCAGACGTTTCTCAAAGAATCTGAGATCAGTTCAACTCTTCTGTCTCCATCAGATCTCCATCTCCAGGCCTCAGTGCTCCTGGAAGTGATGCTTCTGCTTGTTTGTTTCCACCAAATAGAAAAAAAATCTCACAATTCTGATGATTCTTTTACTCTCTGATTTCAATTCTGAATTTCTGTTTCAGAAAGTTTTTGATTTTAAGTTTTTCCATCTAATACTTATGTTTAATCTTATTCCAGCTTTATTTCAATGACTTAAAATGATTTTTAAAAGCGTTCTCTTTACGATGACCACACTGCTCCACTTGCCACTGATAAATCATCTCATTTGAATATTCATGACTGAGCTTGAGCTGGGATTGGCTGCTTCTGAGGCCGCTGGATGCCGATTGGTCGTCGAACCGCTCGGATCTTTGAGTGAGTTCAGTGATTCATTGATCATCATTATTGTGAAGTTTTACTATGATCAACTGTGCTTTTCTTATGATAAAAGTTACCAGCATTGACACTAAACAATTTTTCAGATTACATTCAGTGTGGAGGACATAACTGATAACACATTTAAAATGGATATACACAACAGAAACAGATACACATAGGCTACATAAAGAACGTCACACTACATTCATGCGTCAAATGCTTTTATCCAAAGCAATGTGCATTACATACAGGAATAGGTGTTATTAGTGCATGCATTCCCTGGGAAACGAACCCATGACCTTGGCGTTGCATTCATGCAGAGAGCATTAAATAAATGGCAAGTTGAAAGTGTAATTTCTCCACTGTGTTTTAATGGCGTTGTGTTTGAGCAGTAGATCTGTGTGTGTGTGTGTGTGTGTGTGTTCTTCTCTATGAGAGTCACTGATGTTGAATCCGCACCGTGACGGCTCTCTGAGAGCTCTTGGACTTTAACCCCGTCTGAGGTGAATTATAGTTTCTCCTGCTCTCATAAGCTCGGGAATAAAGCGCGATCTGCTGAAATCTCTGAGCCGGAAACCCTCGTTCGTCTCCCGTGGAGCGTCACTGAAGAACACATGAAGGAGGACACAGATGAAGCGCTACTCTTCATGTACACACTTCACCAGCCATCCTTTAGCAGCATCATTCAGTGTGTTCTGGTGTACTGAGTGTCGCCAGCGTGAATCTGAAGAAAAGCCTTATTTTTTGTAAGTGTCCACTACGGTGACTGGGAGGGGACATGTTTGGCTCATTTAGTTTTGTCGTGGCCACAACATATAAACTCGTGGGAACGTGATATTAAAGGGCCGCTATTATGGATTTTTGAAAATGACCTTTCATGTAGTGTGTAACAGCTCTGAGTGAATCAAAACATCCTGCAAAGTTTTAAATCTAAAAAGTGCTGGAGTCGTCCTGATGGAGGTTCGGGTTCACTGAGAAACACTGAGTCCTGCTCGAGTCGTCCTGATGGAGGTTCGGGTTCACTGAGAAACACTGAGTCCTGCTCGAGTCGTCCTGATGGAGGTTCGGGTTCACTGAGAAACACTGAGTCCTGCTGGAGTCGTCCTGATGGAGGTTCGGGTTCACTGAGAAACACTGAGTCCTGCTCGAGTCGTCCTGATGGAGGTTCGGGTTCACTGAGAAACACTGAGTCCTGCTCGAGTCGTCCTGATGGAGGTTCGGGTTCACTGAGAAACACTGAGTCCTGCTCGAGTCGTCCTGATGGAGGTTCGGGTTCACTGAGAAACACTGAGTCCTGCTCGAGTCGTCCTGATGGAGGTTCGGGTTCACTGAGAAACACTGAGTCCTGCTCGAGTCGTCCTGATGGAGGTTCGGGTTCACTGAGAAACACTGAGTCCTGCTCGAGTCGTCCTGATGGAGGTTCGGGTTCACTGAGAAACACTGAGTCCTGCTCGAGTCGTCCTGATGGAGGTTCGGGTTCACTGAGAAACATTGAGTCCTGCTCGAGTCGTCCTGATGGAGGTTCGGGTTCACTGAGAAACACTGAGTCCTGCTCGAGTCGTCCTGATGGAGGTTCGGGTTCACTGAGAAACACTGAGTCCTGCTGGAGTCGTCCTGATGGAGGTTTGGGTTCACTGAGAAACACTGAGTCCTGCTGGAGTCGTCCTGATGGAGGTTCGGGTTCACTGAGAAACACTGAGTCCTGCTCGAGTCGTCCTGATGGAGGTTCGGGTTCACTGAGAAACACTGAGTCCTGCTGGAGTCGTCCTGATGGAGGTTTGGGTTCACTGAGAAACACTGAGTCCTGCTGGAGTCGTCCTGATGGAGGTTCGGGTTCACTGAGAAACACTGAGTCCTGCTGGAGTCGTCCTGATGGAGGTTCGGGTTCACTGAGAAACACTGAGTCCTGCTCGAGTCGTCCTGATGGAGGTTCGGGTTCACTGAGAAACACTGAGTCCTGCTGGAGTCGTCCTGATGGAGGTTTGGGTTCACTGAGAAACACTGAGTCCTGCTGGAGTCGTCCTGATGGAGGTTCGGGTTCACTGAGAAACACTGAGTCCTGCTGGAGTCGTCCTGATGGAGGTTCGGGTTCACTGAGAAACACTGAGTCCTGCTCGAGTCGTCCTGATGGAGGTTCGGGTTCACTGAGAAACACTGAGTCCTGCTGGAGTCGTCCTGATGGAGGTTCGGGTTCACTGAGAAACACTGAGTCCTGCTCGAGTCGTCCTGATGGAGGTTCGGGTTCACTGAGAAACACTGAGTCCTGCTGGAGTCGTCCTGATGGAGGTTTGGGTTCACTGAGAAACACTGAGTCCTGCTGGAGTCGTCCTGATGGAGGTTCGGGTTCACTGAGAAACACTGAGTCCTGCTCGAGTCGTCCTGATGGAGGTTCGGGTTCACTGAGAAACACTGAGTCCTGCTGGAGTCGTCCTGATGGAGGTTCGGGTTCACTGAGAAACACTGAGTCCTGCTGGAGTCGTCCTGATGGAGGTTCACTGAGAAACACTGAGTCCTGCTGGAGTCGTCCTGATGGAGGTTCGGGTTCACTGAGAAACACTGAGTCCTGCTGGAGTCGTCCTGATGGAGGTTCGGGTTCACTGAGAAACACTGAGTCCTGCTCGAGTCGTCCTGATGGAGGTTCGGGTTCACTGAGAAACACTGAGTCCTGCTGGAGTCGTCCTGATGGAGGTTCGGGTTCACTGAGAAACACTGAGTCCTGCTGGAGTCGTCCTGATGGAGGTTCAGGTTGAATAACTAGTTCTTCCAGTGTTTCATCATCGAACTCGCGCTCGCATTGATATGGTCAAATCGACGTCATTGTTCGTTACTGTGTTTAGTTTACGGTGTAGGAAGCCTCAGGACACGCAGAGCCGTTTTGTTTTGTTTTTGACGCGCGCTGTGCACAGTAAACCAATCACAACAGACTGAGCTGTCTGGCCAATCAGAGCGGAGTAGCTCGCGGAAAGGAGGGATTTAGAGAGATTGATTCATCTGACGAGTCGTTTGTGAAACATTGAAAATGTGATGTGCAAATGTATATTATGAGAAAATAAAACAGTTTTTTGACCTTTGATGCATGTAAACCTGTTGTAGGAGACTCCACAACAACATTAGGAAACTTTAAAATAGCATAATAGAGGCCCTTTAAGTCGTGGGAATGTCATAATATCCCGTCGGCACGAGATCGTATGTTGAGGGAAGACCATCCGTTTCTAGTGGCCACGAGTTTTATAACGTGGGAACCGAATCTTCACACGCGACACAGGCTCTCCTTTTACCCCGGGCATAATTTACTTTATTATTTGTTGATTTAAGTTTCTCATAATTTGTTTTTGCTTATTGCCTTAAAACGGACTTTATTCGTGACCCGAGTATTTCATTCAAGCCAGCAAAATTCCAGAAAAAGCCCATTCAACTTAAGAAGTCGCATCAGGTGTCTTTCACTAACGTATGTCTTAATGCCAGAGAGCGCACTATATCTTTATATGACATTCCTAATTCAAAGTAAAATGTTATTTCATCAGTCATCTCCATCTCCGACTGCTGTATGGTTACAGTTTAGACCGGTGTGGTTCCCTCAACATAACTACGAGAACTACATAACCACGTGGCCACGAGAAAAATATATCGTTCCCTCAACATATGATCTTTATATCTTTATATACGACTTTATATAGCGTGGCCATGACATAATGATATTGTTACCTCAACAAAATGATCTTGTGGCCCCGATTTATTATCACGTTCCCACGTGATAACCAGTTTATATGTTGTGGCCACAACAAACCTAAGCGAACCGAACATGTCCCCTCCCGGTCACCGTAGTCCTCTAACCCTAACTCATGTTTCTGATTTGGCATACAATCAATGAGGAAGTTGTGTTGCATTGTGTTTTTTTTATTAATTATATTGTATTGTCTTGTTGTGTTTTTATTGTGCAGCACATTGGTCAGCCTAGGTTGTGATTAATGGTGCTGTATAAATAAAATTGACATTGACATTGACATACGCATCATCAAACTGAGGAGTTTCCATAGCAACCAATCCCACAGAACCTGAATCTCAGCAATATCTGATGTTCACAATAACTGGGAATCAAAGGCCTTTCCCAGAGGAATCTGAACCGCATGGACCAAACCACCCAGATATGAGTTCCATTTGTTTTCCGTGTGTAAATCGACCCGAAGTTTGTTAATGTGCTGTGAGATACTGTGTGTGTGTGGCATTAAACACACAGAGTCAGACATCATACGTGACGCTGAAGACCCAGACACACGCCAACATGAGTGTTTGAGAGGAATATGTTCGGTAACGCTGTATTATAGATGAGCAGGGCTTATAGAAGATCACATCTGTCCTCCAGAGGAATCAAAACTACAAGCAGAATTTAACGAGTTTGAGGAAGATCTGAGTGAAACACAGAGCTGGACGTGAACATCAGGACTGACCAGACCTGATAATGAAAACTAGTTCAGTTCTGTAGGAACTGATCTGAAATCAGAACGGACACTTCCCAACCTAACGAAAATACATTCCAAGAACATTTTGGTAATGTTCCCATAAAGACACAAAAATGTTATTATTTCTGAACGTTCAAAACATCCAGTTTTTAAAATGTTTTTTGGTTATGCAAATGTTTAGGGAACATTCCCATTGTATAATTGTGAAAATTATTTTTGAATGTTCTAACATTCTGAAACAGGAACATTTAAAAAACACTAAAACACAAAAACTAAAATGTTTTTAAAAAGTTCCATGAACGATGTATTAATAATGTTTTTGTGCTAATGTTTGAGAACATTATTAAATAGCAGAAACCTTTGAACAAATGTTCTATTGACACTACTGGAAGAACATTTGCTCATAACTTTGAGAGAATCTTGCCAGAAATGACCTATTAATTACATTTTATATATATATATATATATATATATATATATATATATATATATACAGTATATGTAGGATTTACTTTGTAACTATTTCTGTGTGAAAATAGTTTCAGAGACAAGTAATACATTAAAACACACTGAATTAAACGTGACATTTTGAAGTAGAAAGACTGAAATAGTGTTTTCTTGTAAAACGTACTTCAATAATCTTTGTTTTATGTACAACTTTGAAAAGTAATTTTCTACAGTACATACTGACAGAGGGCTCAGAGTAAACAGTGAATGCAGAAGCTGTTTCTGATGCTGGTGGGGTTTCGTCTAGACAGATTTTGAGCAAATTCACAGTCTCTCATAGATCTTGAAGTTTGAAATGGTGTCCAGAAGAAAGTCGAGCCGGATCATTTTCCCCCGCCGGCTGTAAGTGTGGCTCTAAGTACGTCGTTTGAGAAACAAATGTAGGTGTCAGGATTTTATGGAACAGCGTACGTGAACATACAGCGTTTTATGAGTCAGTCCTGTCGGCCGGCGACAAAACAGCCTTGTAAAATACTTTCACCCTGGAGGTCAGAGGAAACACACCTGCTACTGAAACCTTTCACACACACACACACACACACACACACACACACACACACACACACACACACACACACACACACACACACACACACACACCTGCTACTGAAACCAATCAGAGACATCCAGCCTTTCACACACACACACACACACACACACACACACACACACACACACACACACACACACACACACACACACACACACACACACACACACACACCTGCTACTAAAAACCAATCAGAGACATCCAGCCTTTTACACACACACACACACACTTTCACTTTCTGAGTTTCTGTGTCTGGAAATAACCAGTTCCTCCTCAGAAACAGACAGAACCATAGATGACTGTGGATGAAATCATCTGCTAAATGTATATGAATACACACACATGAAGATCTGATCTGTTATTAGTCACTGAACTGCAGATTTTAAAGTCAAAAAGTGTATTACTGTAATTTTAATGTGATTTAAGACAATATGCTCCATGTGAATAGGATCAAATTTTTACCAAAAGAAATCACATACTTCCCCAACTGATTGATTGCATTAAGAATTGCAAACATTTCTTGTATTACAAGTTTTCTACAATTTTATGCTTAAATATGCAAATTAGGCATTTTTGTGTTGAATATGCATACATTTCCAGAACAGAAATCTGAACAACAGATGAAGCCAGGCTCAAAACATGCTGGCATTTTAGAGTTAAAGGTTTTTACAGATGGGATTTTAGATATCTTTTTCTTATCACTCCATAAATCAGAAAATACTGTCAACAGACAAAAATCGTCTTGTTTTTGGGAATAAAATGTTATATAAAATGACCTGAATGACATATGAACAAACCCCTCAGTAAAAACCTTCAGAATATAGATATGAATAAAACTGTAAGTTTTGATGTTTGTAAGTGATGCTGAAGTGGAGAAAAAAACTCATTTGTGAAAACAGCCGTTAGCGATTTGTATTGAAATTGAAATAGACGAAAACAGATAAAGTGAAACAAAACACACTTAATATGTTTTTTTTTTTTTTATGTTTTCTTTTCACTAGTCTGAAACAACATGTTATGAACAGCCAAACAGCCCAAAATCTCACAATGAAGCAGTGCATGTATTTTGCATGTTGCGTCTTTTAAAGTAGAAACTGCTGTATTACAGTAACGGTTCAATATAGTGACGTTAAAGGGATGGTTCGGAGTAAAATCAACCTAGGGTCCTTTGCACCATGAGCTCGAGCCAAACGTAGTGTAGTGTAACAACGAAATATTATTTTTTCCGAAGTGTTGAGAACTTAGTGTTAACTAATAATTGTTATAAACTGGAACTACCAACAAAATATTAGTGCATTCCTGGAACTGGGCGTCATCACACTACATCCTTAAGCATCGCTTTCTGCCAGGACTTTTACCGGCTTTTCCCAAACCACTGAAGTGACGTCGACGTCCGGGTAATAAGCTCTAACTTTAATAATGTTCGACCAAGGGAAAAAGGCTTCTGGGGGGTGTTTGGCTCGAGCACATGGTGCAAAGGATCCATCCCTTTAATGTTGGATAAAGGAAGTGTCTAAAGCTGATATCTGTTGCTTCTCTCTCATCATCTGAATCACTGAACTTCATGAGTTCTGCTTGTATTTTCAGCTCAGAACTGAAGAAGTGAAGCACAGCTTCCGAGAGCTTGAGGAGTTTGTAAAGTTTCACCCCAGAAGTCGCACAAATGATCTCACTCACGCATGTCCACACCGGCTCTGCTGTGACGAGGAAAAGCTGTTCTTATGAAAGTTTCTCTTCACAGAAATGAAGCTCTAGCATAAGTTCTGCCGGGAAGACTCAAGTGTTACGTCACTTATTACCTTCTCATCTATCCAATCATATTCCTATACTTGTGGTATAAAAGATTGGTACTTACACACGTCTGAGTTCACAGATGCTGACGCTTCCATTCACCTCCATCCTCCCCAACACCACCAGGATGGGTCTTTCCCTCCATCCACCCCACCACCACCAGGATGGGTCTCTTCCCTCCATCCACCACACCACCACCAGGATGGTCTCTTCCCTCCATCCACCCCACCACCACCAGGATGGGTCTCTTCCCTCCATCCACCACACCACCAGGATGGGTCTCTTCCCTCCATCCACCACACCACCACCAGGATGGTCTCTTCCCTCCATCCACCCCACCACCACCAGGATGGGTCTCTTCCCTCCATCCTCCCCAACACCACCAGGATGGGTCCCTTCCCTCCATCCACCCCAGCACCACCAGGATGGTCCCTTCCCTCCATCCACCCCAACACCACCAGGATGGGTCTTTCCCTCCATCCTCCCCAACACCACCAGGATGGTCTCTTCCCTTCATCCTCCCCAACACCACCAGGATGGTCCCTTCCCTCCATCCACCCCACCACCACCAGGATGGTCCCTTCCGTCCATCCACCCCAACACCACCAGGATGGTCTCTTCCCTCCATCCTCCCCAACACCACCAGGATGGTCCCTTCCC
>NC_140233.1:1560000-1590000 GCF_951802725.1 Rutilus rutilus
CTGATCAATTCCACTGTGAGCTGCATCTCCCAGACCAGTAATAACAGTTTAAAGCTAAAAACCACTTAAAATCTCCACGCATTAATGTGCAACCGGACACAAAAGAGCCTCATTGTCTCAGCGCTGACTCCTCCCACTCGCGGTAGCCACACCCCTCTCATGCATATCGCGTAATGATCTGGCTCAATTCCCTGTATCCACTTTAGTCCCCTTAAACGCTCGTTTATTGGGGGGTCGACAGCTTTTAAAAACTTATTTCTGGGTTGTTTAGCTTGTTTGCTTGTCCTTGTCACACAGCAGCTTTTAGACATTGTTTTGTTTCTTGCTATAAGTCAGAAGGCGAGCAGACAGCTTCACACAATCCAAAGTCAACGGAGACGGTTGGATTGTTTTCCCCCGGTGTGGGCGTGGCCTAAATGCGCTCTGTCTCTATAGGCTGAGCTGCTGAAGGGGGCGTGTTTCGGAGAGAGAGCGCGTGAAAGAGCGCGCCGCTGCTGTCAGATGCCAGAGGCTGCGCGCGCGTGTGCATGAGGGTCCGCGCGCGGGTCACGGTTTCCCCGAGCACGAGGATGGGCTGCAATCTGTGCAGTTTACAGAAGAAAGAGGAGAACTACACACTACTGTACGAGATCTCACAGGTGAGGAGAACTACACACTACTGTACGCACAGGTGAGGAGAACTACACACTACTGTACGAGATCTCACAGGTGAGGCGCGCGACACCTCTCTCACCTGACGGACAGCTTCACAAAGTGTGAGTTTCTGATGACTCTGGACTTGAATTTAGGTTTGCTACTATGTATTATTTATTTGTATCATGGCAGTTACAGTACATTGTTTTTTGGGATATGTATCATGGTTACACTGGTTTTTCATAACAATGCCATGTATATTTGGTCATGGTGCTTACCGGTTTCCCCACATAGATTTTGGGTAGCCTATAGTTGTACAATGGTTTTTCACATAATATCATCGTTTTTTTGACATACCATAATTTTACACTTTTTATTTTTCACATAGCCTAATACCATAGTTTTTTGAACATACCATGGTTTTACAATGTTTTTCACATTATATCATAGAGTTTTGGACATATACTATGATTTTTGGACATGTTACCATGGTTTTACACAGTTTTCCCCCCAATAATATCTTTTTTTTTTTTTCATGATAATACAATTCCTTTTTCTTGATCATGGTGCTTTCTGTGGTGGTTTTTCACATAATACCTTAATTTCTGGTCATAATACCTTAGTTTTTGGACATGTACCATGGTTTTACACTGCTTTTCTACATGATAATACCATGTATATCTGGCCATGGTGCTTACTGTGGTTGTTTTCCACATTATATATGTAGTTTTTGGATTATATATATAGTTATATATTTTTTTTTATAGAACCATGGTAATACCTTTTTGAGGCTTAGCATTCTGGTAGTTCCAAACACTATAATGGCATAATAATATCATGGTGTTTTGGATATGTACCGCGGTAATACCATGCCATTTTTTGCCATAATACCACCGTTTCTGGAATGGATATACCACAGTAGTTTCACAGTGTTCTTTGGAGTACCGTTTATAAGGCAATCATTTAGTACCATTGGCTTTGGATATATAGTACCATATCATAGAGGTTTTGGTAGAATGAGTTCTGTTGTACAGTTAATGTTCCAGACTGAAGCGTTATTGTTGGACATTTATGATTTCCTTGATGATGAACAATCAAACGATGAGATTAATGAATCAGTGTTGAATCCCACTGATGATCTGCTCCTGAATCTGCTGATTGATTCTCTGGTGAGTGTTTCATTAACTCTTATGATGCTTTAATGGCCTCTGTGTCTCTCACACACACACACACACACACGGCAGTCTCATTAGCGCTCGTAGAAAATGATTCCGGCTCTTAATAAAACGTGAACTGTTCCTCTGTGTGTGTGAGGGGAGATTCGCTGGTTAATTGCTGGCTTTGTCCTGTAACGAGGAGTTTTGACGAATCTCCTCTGCGTGGATCGCTTTAATCACGCTGATGAAGAAGAAGCTTCTGTTCTCCACGCTTCTGCACTGGACCTTCATCTGGATCCGATCTGGAGTTTAGTGTCGTATCTGATCTGTGTGTGTTTGACCACACACACACACACACATTAGTGAATATGTGTGTTTTAAAGAAGGAGCTGAAAGTGTGTCACTGGCTACGTTTACATGCACAACTTATGTTTCAATCGGACTGAATTCATTCTGATTCTGAATGTGGTGTTTACATGAACGCTAAACATGTGATCGGGTTGATGTGCGCGTTTATGTCACAAGCTTCAAATCGTGATTGAATTGTCATTACGCTATTTCTACGTTATTATGCTATTTCTACGTCATTATGCTATTTCTACGTCATTACGCTATTTCTACTTCATTACGCTATTTCTACATCATTGCGCTATTTCTACATCATTGCGCTATTTCTACATCATTACGCTATTTCTACTTCATTACGCTATTTCTACATCATTGCGCTATTTCTACGTCATTGCGCTATTTCTATGTCATTACGCTATTTCTACATCATTACGTTATTTCTACGTCATTACGCTATTTCTACGTCATTATGCTATTTCTACATCATTGCGCTATTTCTACGTCATTACGCTATTTCTACGTCATTACGCTATTTCTACATCATGATGCTATTTCTACGTCATTGCGCTATTTCTACATCATTATGCTATTTCTACATCATTACGCTATTTCTACGTCATTATGCTATTTCTACGTCATTACGCTATTTCTACGTCATTACGCTATTTCTACGTCATTATGCTATTTCTACGTCATTGCGCTATTTCTACATCATTACACTTTGTGTCATTATGCTATTTCTACGTCATTACGCTATTTCTACGTCATTACGCTATTTCTACGTCATTATGCTATTTCTACGTCATTGCGCTATTTCTACATCATTACACTTTGTGTCATTATGCTATTTCTACGTCATTGCGCTATTTCTACATCATTGCGCTATTTCTGTCATTATGCTATTTCTACGTCATTGCGCTATTTCTACATCATTACACTATTTCTACATCATTACTCTATTTCTACATCATTACGCTATTTCTACTTCATTACGCTATTGCTACATCATTGCGCTATTT
The DNA here is from genome assembly GCF_951802725.1 of Rutilus rutilus. Taxonomy (NCBI): domain Eukaryota; kingdom Metazoa; phylum Chordata; class Actinopteri; order Cypriniformes; family Leuciscidae; genus Rutilus; species Rutilus rutilus. The sequence continues at coordinate 1,563,158 of NC_140233.1, forward strand.
CTACGTCATTGCGCTATTTCTGTCATTACGCTATTTCTACATCATTACGTTATTTCTACGTCATTACGCTATTTCTACGTCATTATGCTATTTCTACTTCATTGCGCTATTTCTACATCATTGCGCTATTTCTACATCATTACGCTATTTCTACGTTATTACGCTATTTCTACTTCATTATGCTATTTCTACTTCATTACGCTATTTCTACGTCATTACGTTATTTCTACGCCATTACACTATTTCTACGTCATTACGCTATTTCTACATCATTATGCTATTTCTACATCATTGCGCTATTTCTACGTCATTATGCTATTTCTACGTCATTACGCTATTTCTACATCATTACGCTATTTCTACGTCATTGCGCTATTTCTACTTCATTATGCTATTTTTTCATCATTTCGCTATTTTTACGTCATTACGCTATTTCTACGTCATTACGCTATTTCTACATCACTGCGCTATTTCTACGTCATTACGCTATTTCTACGTCATTACGCTATTTCTACGTCATTGCGCTATTTCTACCTTTCTATAATTATATATAGATAGATATATTAATAGCGCGTGTGTTTCTCATCTCTCACTCAGAGCTTATACACTTTCTTTCGTGGTCCGTTCCCCCTTTCTGACTCGCTGCTGTTCCTTTAAGGCTTAATGATGTAATTCCGGCGCTCCTGAACATCTGCCATCGAGATGAATGGGAATGCTAACGGATAGAGACTCCAGGTGTTATATTGACCCCCTTTTTACTTCATAAAGTGCCTTGCAGTGCATTCTGGGATTGGTACAGGTGATTCTGCCTGGGAAAGCGTCTAAAAGAAGGAATAGTAAATCAACAAGATGCTATAATGAAGGGAACGTTATTATTATTCAGTGTTGTGTGTGTTATAAGCGTTCTCGGCTCTAATGAGTCCTCCTGCTGGTGTGTGTGTGTGTGTACGCTGTGCTCTTTAATTGTGTGCTGATGGTCTGTAAGCCCCATAATGCCGAGCTGGTGTGTGTGTGTGGTGTGTGTGTGTGTGTGTGTGTGTGTGTGTGTGTGTGTGTGTGTGTGTGTGTGTGTGTGTGTGTGGTGTCTCCAGAGACTCAGTTCGCTCTGTGTTGAAGACAGCGCCACCTATAGACGTGCTGGTATTCATATATTAATGCTGGACACATTTTTCACTGTTTCAGCTTCAGGAATCCTGGAAAATGCTGTTACGCTTTCCTGGGAATGGAATATATATATATGATATCCAGTTCAGTGAATCGTTTGGGTGTTGGCTCATTGTTAATGGTTCATTCAGATCTAGTTGATTCTTATGACTCGTTTAATAGTGTTGACAAACATCACTGAACATCATTGTAATATTTTATACAGTATACTAATAGAAAAATCTGATAGTGAATAACCGTCTGTAGTTACGCTGGGCTCTGGAAGTCATCGTGACATCACTGTGTGTGTGTGTGTGTTTGTGTGTGTGTGTGAAGTGTTTTATAATCCATAAGCTGGACATTCTGGAGCTGCTGGGAAACGGTGTGTGTCCGAACTGGAGCTCAACAGTGACTCCATGCAGTGTGTGTGTGTGTGTGTGTGTGTGTGTGTGTGTTTCTGAACATGTGAAGTGGACAGGTGTGTTTGATAAATGACTTTCATCTCTGCTGGGACATGTGTGTGAGAGAGAGAGTGTGTATGTGTGTGTGTGCGTGTGTGTGTCTGTGTGTGTGTGTGTGTGTGTGTGTGTGTGTGTGTGTGTGTGTGTGAGAGTGAGTGTGTGTGAGTGTGTGTGAGTGTGAGTGTGTGTGTGTGTGAGTGTGAGTGTGTGTGTGTGTGTGTGTGTGTGTGTGTGTGAGTGTGTGAGTGAGTGAGTGTGTGTGAGAGTGAGAGTGAGTGTGAGTGTGAGTGTGTGAGTCTGTGTGTGTGTGCGTGTGTGTGAGTCTGTGTGTGTGTGTGTGTGTGTGTGTATGTGTGTGTGCGTGTGTGAGAGTCTGTGTGTGTGTGTGTGTGTGTGTGTGTGTGTGTGTGTGTGTGTGTGTGGCCTGAGGCTCCGTGACTCCCTCCTCTTCTCTCCGTACTGGACTCTACAAATCTCCCACTCCATCTCTCTGTCCGGCCGCCTCTCGCTGACTGATGAACACACACACACACACACACACACACACACACACACACACACACACACACACACACACACACACACACACACACACACACGGCTGCTGCTGACAGCCTCATTTCTCCAGCTCATTTCCAGCAGATATGAATATGAAATGGGAATATTTACAGACCCCAACAGACTGAAGCGTCACCCAGCGTTACATAATCACACGTCTATTAATAATGTGTGTGTGTGTGTGTGTTTGTGTGTGAGTGTGTGTGTGAAACTGCTGGCTGAAACGACGCATCATAAACGGACATCCATCAGCCCTCCACATAGCCTAGCAAGCCAGACCTACATCAAGATGTTAGGTCTGGCAACTCTCCACAGACACGGCTCAGTCTGAGGGCCGGGATAAACGGCTGTCTTTCAGATTCCCTCTGCACGCAATAGGACAGCGCTTCAACCAACCAGAGCGTTTTCCCAACAGCGGAGCTAACGTTAGTTGATAGATTTATCTTTTAAATCTGGCCGGCAAAACTACGGACACATCTTCCTTTTTTAAGAATGACTTAAGTGCCGTTCTATGCTCTTTTCTCAAAGAAAAGCTAAACTCCAAGTCCTCCAGAGTCGCGGACAAAGCCGATTCGACAGACTGTTCTCCAGCAGCCGCCATTCTTTGTTTTCAAGTAGCAGGGAACCGTCACAAACTCTGTCGTCATTATGTTAAGCCCGCCCACCGACTCTATACACGACGTGATTGGCCTGACCCAATTTAGGTTTTTACAGCTCCGAAAGTCAACGGAGAGTTGCTAGACTGCCCTGGCTGCAAAATACATTTAGCTGCCGCTAGGGTGCGTCTAGATTTCTAGGCTACCCTCCACAGATTTATTTTTTTGAATTGAAACATTTGTTTTACAGTGTGTGTGTATAATTTTCTAGTAAACGTTTTCACCTGTCACCGAGTTTGAGTTGAGCGTCTCGATCCAGAGCTGGTGAGTGCTTTGATTGACAGCTGTCAGACGGCAGGAGGGTCTGATTCACACTGATCCTCATAAACACACGTGATCCGATGTTATTTACTCTTATCATCCGCATCTCGTTCCCCATCCGTAGAACACACTTCGACCTTTACAGAGTCTTATCACCGGAGCACAGGTGAACACACACACACACACACACACACACACACACACACATCAACACACACACACACACACACACACACACACATCAACACACACACATCAACACACACACACACACACACACACACACCCACCCACACACACACATATACACATCAACACACACACACACACACACACACACACACACACACACACACACACACACACACACATATACACATCAACACACACACACACACACACACACACACACACATCAACACACACGCACACACACATCTACACAGATCAGAGACACACACTTGATGCTCAGGAGCTGTTATGGTTCCGACTGCTGGACTGATGCATCATGGGAAGACGACAGCAATAAGACATGAGAGAGTGTGTTACAGGAATTTTACCAGACATTTTAGGCATGATATATATTGTTATAATAGGGCTGGTAGATTTGGAGTCATAAAGATGTGATTTATAAATGGATACTGACCTCCAGCTCTGTGTTTGTGTGGTTATTAGCAGTGTTATTCTTCAGTTTGAGGTCATGTGTGTTTCATTCGCCCTCCTCGTGTGTATCGGCCTCATTTACGTAATGAACTGTTTGTGTGTGAACAGCTTGAGCTCTCCTCTCTGTGTGTGTGTGTGTGAATACACACATGGCAGTCATGTGACCCGCTCGTGCCAACAGAAGGAGAACTGCTTAATTGACTTCATCATTGAGACGGAGAGAAACAGAGAAACTGGAGCAGATCCACTGGAGGAGGAAAGATGGAAGAGAAACATCAGGGTTATTATCGTTACTAAAACTACAAATATTTTTGCTTATTGGAATTAAATAAACGTTAACTGAAATAAAATATGAAATATGAAATAAAATATTAAAAAGATATAATATTTATTATATTATATATATTTTATTTTGTTGCCTAGACAACGTTTTGTTTTTGTGGGCGGGGCTCTATGTTTGTGGGCGGGACTCTCGATGGGCGGGACTATTTTTGTGGGCGGGACTCTTATGTTTGTGGGCGGGACTCTATGTTTGTGGGTGGGACTCTGTCGGTGGGACTCTCTGTTTGTGGGCGGGGCTCTCTGTTTGTGGGCGGGACTCTCGATGGGCGGGACTATGTTTGTGGGCGGGACTCTGTTGGTGGGACTCTCTGTTTGTGGGCGGGGCTCTGTTTGTGGGTGGGACTCTCTGTGGGCGGGACTCTCTGTTTATGGGTGGGGCTCTATGTTTGTGGGTGGGACTTTGTGGACAAGGCTCTCTGTTTGGGGGCGGGACTCTCTGTTGGCGGGACTCTTATGTTTGTGGGCGGGACACTGTTTGTGGGCGGGGCTCTCTGTTTGTTGGTGGGGCTCTCTGTTTGTGGGTGGGGCTCTCTGTTTGTGGGTGGGGCTCAATGTATGTGGGTGGGGCTCAATGTATGTGGGCGGGGCTCCCTGTTTTGGGGGTGGGGCTCAATGTCTGTGGGCGGGGCTCTCTGTTCAAATGACATTTGGAAACAGTCATTGTTTGGTTTAGTGACACAGAAACACACATTCTCTGAGATCTCAGGTGTGTGTGTCTGATTACAGACGAGCGTCTCTTTCTCATTGTCCGGGACGGTCGGGTCTTTGTGGGATTCTCTGTGGGATTCTCTGTGGGATTCTCCTGGTATTAAGCAGATGGCCTGTGCTGTTCTGTCAGATACCTGCGCTTCAAGATCCACTCTGACATTTCCACAGACGCGTGTGATCTGAATAGAGGTTAGCGGGATACGGGAACACACACCGTCCGCGAGAGGCTCGTCCTCGGGTCACGGCAGAGACTCGGAGGGCATGATGGGATACGTCTGGCTGGAGAGGAGGATAACGGAGGAAGGACAAAAGCAGACCTGAATACATTTACCTTTACCTCTCCACACAAGAGCCCGAATAAACTCAGCAAATCCAACTCCAGTGCATGATAAAACATCACCTGATTTCTCAGTTCATCAAGTTAAACTGAATGAAAGGGAGAAATGTTCCCTTGGCAACTAGCTGAAATAAAATAAGTTAATTTGTGATATTTTTTGGGATACAATGAAAAACAATTGGTGTACAAACTATTTTCACTCAAAAATGACAAAGAAATGGCAAGTAACACATCAAATTAACCTGAAATAGTCCGTACTCAAAATTGTCTTTCTTTACAATTTTGAAGTAGTATTGTAAAAATAAAATGGTTATAGTATAGTGTTGTTGTAAATATGTTTCAATCTGAATATGCAGATATGTCTACTATATATAATATACAGAAGTGTTTTTGGTCATTCAGGGCATGATGAGTATTTTATGTCATAAAGTGCAGTAATCTACTAATTCGCTTAAATTTACTCACTATATAACTATGAGGCAGCAAAAATATGATATTTTTCTTTGTCTGTTCAGATTTAAAACATTTTTTATTTCAGTTCACCCAAAATGTACCATTCTGTCATCATGTGCTCTCTTTCATTAGCCTGGGTGCCAGCTCGAACCCCGCCCACAACATTTTTTGGTCGGGAAGTTCGGTCTGGACTCGCTCCGTTGAGGAGCTATTATGCCCGAACAAAAATAGTTCGGACCAATCAAATTGTCAGGGCGGGCTTTATACGATGATGGACAGATGAGCAACGGTAACGTAATCATCCACGTCACCAAAGAGCGCTTGATTTGAATTAGTTTACAACAAAGACGACTGCAGCTGGAGAATTGAGATTTCACGAGTTCACATTTACAAATAAGTCGATAGAATAAATGCGTATATGACGTGCTGTCCGAGGAGAGGGCTGTGGGCTCGGTAGCCATACTCCCCCCGTGTTCCTGGTTGTGAGAGAACAAGACAAGAGTGAGGATTCGGGGTGGTGGAGGGATGCTGAAAAACTGTCAAGGAGTGTTTGGTAAGTTGACTGAGTGAATATGCTTCCTCATGCTGATAGATAGGGTAACGTTAGACATGGTATTGTTTGATGACAAGTTGATATTGGATTGATTATTTGTACGTGCTCCTCCCGAACTTTGTTTATGAAACATCATGTGTAGATTCCGCCATCGCGTCTGTTATAGAAGATATCCACAGCGCATTCATTTTAAAAGAGGAACAGAGAGCCGCGACATTTTGTTGGTTGAAAATATGAATGAAGAACATGCGTAATTTACTCCGTTGCTCTGATTGGTTGTAGGTCTATCCAATTGAGTGCAGAGGTTTTTTTTTTCCTGGTTCGGTTGAGACACGCCCCATAATCAAAGCCCTATGGAGCGGTATCAGACTCACATTCTGACTAGAATCTGAGTATGACGACGTCAGGCTACTCTTTCATGCCATTCAAACCAGTTTGACTCTCTTCAACAGTAAAAATGAAGCATGTAAATGTTCAAAACACCTCGCGCACACACAGAAAAAGCTCTTCTGAAGTAAATGTCAGCTTTCTTTCTAGAAACGTCATGAAGAGAGAAACGGTGCTAGCGGTGGATGCTAGCGCGGCGGCTTCCCAGCTAACAGGGAACGTTCTGGCAAAGTTATGGACAAACGTTACTCCAGTAACGTTAATAGAACGTTTGTTCAAAGTTATCTGGTATTAATAATGTACTCGTAATGTTAGCACAAAAACATTATTTATACATCGTTTAATTTTAATTTGACGTTATTTTTAAATGTTTTTACTTACAACAGTTTTTCAGATGGTTCAGAAAACATTCAAAAGTAACATTCCCATTATACGTGCAAAATGGTAAAATAAAGAACTCATTCCCATATTTGTTTTCCTCTAATGTTCACTTAACCAAGAGAAAACTTTTTGAAATGTTTGGAACATTCCGGAATAATGTTTCCTGGGAACTTAATGGGAACGTTGGCAAAATGTTCCTTAAACGTATTTTCAACAGCTGGTTTTCTGAACACATGCAGCGTCTGAAGATTTGTTCACAATTCATGTAAAGGAATATATATATATATGAATCGGATTATGATACAAACAGAACTTTCAGAATCTGAAATCAGATTAATGAAAGCGACGCATGTAAACCTCGTCTGATTTTTCAGTTACTGAACGGCTGTTGGCGGGAATCCTGCTCATTTACTAGCATTCCAGTGTTCATTAATATTCATGAGCTAATCAGATGAGGTTTCTAATAAATATGTCAGATTTTGACTTCATAATCTGAACGAGCAGATCTGGTTTTCATCAGTTTTCAGTCAGTTCAGATTTGTTTGCATTGTGAATGAAGACAAAGAGACGTGTGTGTGTGTGTGTGTGTGTGTGTGTGTGTGTGTGAAGTTTCCAGTCCTGAACAAAAGAGATGTGAGAATAATGTGTGTGATATGCATGTGTTTTAATGAGATGCGGCACAAAGGCTTCTGGGATCGCCAGCTTTTGTCTGAGCGAGATTGACTGTGCTCAGATCAGCTCACACGCGTTAGTAATTAATTCACATTACAAAATCCATTCAAGCCGCCAATAACATCTGACACACGGGCCGCTCACGATTGAGCTCGTGTGATTCAGGAATCTTTAATAAACGACCCGCTTGTGTCAGATCTCATTTCAGCGGGAACAAACGTCCTTCCCGCTTCCCTCGTTCCACTTCCTGTCTGTCGTCCAGGAAACGTGCGTTACGGTCACCGTGGAAACGGGATCTGATCAGCTGTCAATCACAGGAATGATTGACAGGCAGAGAGCGTTTCTGGAGTATTGTCTGTGGTAATCGACAGTAGATTAAATTTAATGTATCCCAGATTATATCATATAATTTACTGGCCTTTTATGTTAATAGTATATTCATGAGCTGGAGAGAGCAGGTTCACACACTAACATCAAGAGTTTGGATAGGTAATGTTTTAAAATAAGTCTCTTCTGATCACCAAGGCTGCATTTATTTGATTGAAAATACAAACAAAAACAGTAATAATACAGTTATTCTACTGTAAATCATCTGTTTTCTATGTGAATATACAGTAAAGTGTAATTTATATCCTGTGATCAAAGCTGAATGTTCAGCATCATTACTCCAGTCTTCAGTGTCACATGATCCTTCACAAATCACTCTAATATGAGGATTTGATGATCAAGAAACATTTATGATTATTATTAGTGTTGGAAACCTTTTTTCAGGATTCTTTGATGAATAGAAATTGAAATAGAATTTGATAAATAAAAGTATTGACACCCCCCCCCGTTAAAAATTCTCACTGACCCCAAACTTTTGAACGGTAGTGTTTAATGTTACAAAATAATCGATTTCAGATAATGCTGTTCTTCTGAACTTTCTATTCATCAAAGCATCATGAAATAAACTTGTACACGACTGTTTTCAACACTGATAATAATGAGAAATGTTTCTTGAGCATCAAATCATTTTTTAAATTGTAATATTATTTCACAATATTACTGTTTTATTTGTTGTATTTTTAATCAAATAAGCGCAGTCTGGGTGAGCAGGAGAGGCTTCTTTTAAAAACATGACAAATTTTACCCAAACTTTTGGCTGATAGTGTGTGTCATATTTTGGACATGTATATGAGTTAATGAATGAGTTATTGTCGTGAGAGGCTCAGGACGAGAAACACAGATCATGATGAGCAGGTTCATCTCCTCTAAACCCTCCACCCCCCGCCGCAGAGGCTCATGGGAAAACACTGGCTCTGACACACCTGCAGGGGATTGTGGGAGATCCACCAGCCCACACACACACATACATAGAAATATGAGTTTCCTGCTGCAGTCGAGATCAGGGTCCGGGGAAAAGTGTAAAATCTAAAATCTAAAGATAACACTGACTTACTAACCAATAAACTAACAACATTTTATTTAAAAAAAATAAAAAATAATTGAAATTAACCAAATTTGTCTACATAAATAAATACAAAATAATTAAACAAATAACATTTTATTTATTTAAATAAATAAATGTGATTAAAGTAATTAAATACATTTGTCAGTCAACATAAATTAGTTTTAAATAAATAACAAAATGATTTCAATAAATACATTTGATTAAAATAAATATACAATTTAAATAAACAAATTTGATTAAATAAATACAAATTGTATAGATAAAAAATACATATATTAATAAAATAATATTAAAATAAATAGAAAATTGAATAAAATAAAATATGATTTAAATAAATACATTTGATTAAAATAAAATATGATTTAAATAAATAAAATGTATTAATCTAAATTTAAATAAAAATAAGTTAAATTTGATTTAAATAAATAATACATCTGACAATGCAGTACTGAATAGACACACACACACACACACACACGCACACACACACACACACACACACACACACACACACACACACACACACACACACACAAAAAACCTGATGTAACGTAATTTTCTTAGTAGTCTAATATTTTAAACATATTAATACATTTTAGTTTAGGTGTTCCTGAGGATGATGATATCTGTGGTTCCTGATCTAGACTGTGTGTGTTCGCGACTAGCGGCCAGATAAAGTCACATGACGCAGGAGTGTTTCAGCTGTGTGTGTTTCTGCAGGATTTCAGCTGGTTGCATCACGTCTCTGCACAGGTCTCATGTCAAAGTTTACAGGTTTACATGCAGTCAAGACTCGAGTGTGTGTGTCACACTCTTTACCGTTAGACGTTTGCTTTATTAAAACTCTCTGCCAGTGGAGTCAGAAAAATCTACTTAATTCAAACGGAAAACAAGATTATTATTCTGACTATTGGCAGATATTTGTTCTTGTTTTAAGCAAAAACTCACTTTATTTTGAGTCAGAAAAGTCTTAATATCTTCAGTCATTGCTCTTCTCCAGTAAATGTGTCTTGATGTAATAATGTGGAGATATTTGTGCTGGCAAACAAGACTGAAACACTGAGGAAGAACATCATGTTTTGCAGTGATCGAGTTATGCTGTACATCTCTGAAGTCGAACTGTAAGATGTGTCCAATGAGAAACAGGTTAAACTATCAGTCACTTATCACTGAAAATCTTCATTCTCTATTCTGCATATTCAAACTAGTCTGACACTTTGCATTTGGTTGTAAAACTCGTGCCGTGTGAGCGAGTGTGTTTTAGGTGACCTGTCTCTTTAAGTGTCCGAGCTGACGATTGGCACAGCGCTTTAGAGCGATTAGGCGGATGAATGTGTAGAACAGGATGAGTTTGGAGCAGATGTCTGAGGCTCATTTACCAGGATCATTCTGGAAAGCGTTTGCTCGCGTCCCATGATGCATCAGCTCCTCCTGTTTCTGGCGTGAGTGAATGAATGAACCCCATCTGACAGAATCCTCCAGCTCTCACGGGTTTCTCAAAGGTTTCTTACACACGCCAAAAAACACTGGGTTAAAAACAACCCAATTTGGGCTGTTTTCAACCCAAGGCCTGGGTAAATATAGGACAGGAAACATGTTGGGTTAATTTTACCCTGCAAATTGGGTTGTTGATTTAACCCATCATACTGGATTGATTCATTTTTACTATACAGGGTGGGCCATTTATATGGATACACCGTAATAACATGGGAATGGTTGGTGATATTAAAGTCCTGTTTGTGGCACATTAGTGGCCACCATGGTCACCACCCATCTTGAGGAGTTTGCCCCCTTACAAAAACTAATGTGCCACAAACAGGACTTTAATATCACCAACCATTCCCATGTTATTACGGTGTATCCATATAAATGGCCCACCCTGTAGTATTAGCTCTTTTATTATTTTACTTCATACATGAATTAATGTCTACAGATTAACTTCAATCCTCTAAACTTTATTTGACTCTAAATATTCATGACGCATGACTCTAGCCAATCAGTTCTGAGAACATATTTGAACTTTTAAGTATTTATATTCTGTATATAGCATTTTATGTAAGGCATCAAGCGAAAAGACTGACGCTCGTGACTCGCATTGTTTGTTGCTTTGCATAAAATGTAACCATATACAGAACAATAGTGAATTTATAGATACAAAAAAATGACACAAACTGTATTTTATCGAAGACACGCAGCTGCACTGCTCTCTCATGAAGAGGTCGCAATCCGCCCCCGATCAATAACTCAGTCCCTGGGTTGTTACGTCTGATCCAGGATCTGGGTAACACAAGAAAACTACCCAAACACTTAAAAAAAAACCCAAGATTTTTTAGGTTTCTCATTGGGTTTCTCTCAGGTTTCTCGTTGGGTTTCTCTCGGGTTTCTCTCTGGTTTCTCGTTGGGTTTCTCTCGGGTTTCTCTCTGGTTTCTTATTGGGTTTCTCTCGGGCTTCTCATTAGGTTTCTCGCAGGCTTATAATTGGGTTTCTCTCAGGTTTCTTTTTGGGCTTCTCATTGGGTTTCTCTCGGGCTTCTCATTGGGTTTCTCTCGGGCTTCTCATTGGGTTTCTCTCGGGTTTCTCATTGGGTTTCTCTCAGGTTTCTTTTTGGGGTTCTCATTGGGTTTCTCTCGGGTTTCTCATTGGGTTTCTCTCGGGCTTCTCATTGGGTTTCTCTCGGGTTTCTCATTGGGTTTCTCGCAGGCTTCTCATTGGGTTTCTCTCAGGTTTCTTTTTGGGCTTCTCATTGGGTTTCTCGCAGGCTCCTCATTGGGTTTCTCTCGGGCTTCTCATTGGGTTTCTCTCGGGCTTCTCATTGGGTTTCTCGCAGGCTTCTCATTGGGTTTCTCTCAGGTTTCTTTTTGGGCTTCTCATTGGGTTTCTCGCAGGCTCCTCATTGGGTTTTCTCTCGGGCTTCTCATTGGGTTTCTCTCAGGTTTCTTTTTGGATTTCTCTCGGGTTTCTCATTGGGTTTCTCTCTGGTTTCTCATTGGGTTTCTCTCGGGTTTCTCATTGGGTTTCTCTCGGGCTTCTCATTGGGTTTCTCTTGGGCTTCTCATTGGGTTTCTCTCAGATTTCTTTTTGGGCTTCTCATTGGGTTTTTCGCAGGCTTCTCATTGGGTTTCTCTCGGGCTTCTCATTGGGTTTCTCTGGCTTCTCATTGGGTTTCTCTCGGGCTTCTCATTGGGTTTCTCTCGGGCTTCTCATTGGGTTTCTCTGGCTTCTCATTGGGTTTCTCTCAGGCTTCTCATTGGGTTTCTCTCAGGTTTCTTTTTGGGTTTCTCTCAGGCTTCTCATTGGGTTTCTCTCAGGCTTCTCATTGGGTTTCTCACAGGTTTCTCATTGGGTTTCTCTCGGGTTTCTCATTGGGATTCTCTCGGGTTTCTCATTGGGTTTCTCACAGGTTTGTCACAGGTTTCTCATTGGGTTTCTCACTGGGTTAGTCACAGGTTTCTCATTGGGTTTTTTTCACAGGTTTCTCACAGGTTTGTCACAGGTTTCTTGCGTCTCAGACCCCTGTTGACGATCTCGGGCTCTTGTGGCGTCTGTAGGGACAGCATCAGATCAGAGGAGATGCTTTACGCCGCTAATCATAATGAAGTGTTCCTGAAACACGGATTCATTTGTTTGTGTCAGTGTTTTTTCCTCCTCGCGTCTGAACATTGACTCCAGACAACACACAGACCCTGATGGACGATCAATGCTCATTTGCATGTGTGTGTGTGTGTATGTGTGTATCGATCCACAGCAGGTGTTAGTCGATGTGCAGCTCTACAGGTGTGTGCATCTCGAGGACAGGTTAGATATGCTCCGTTTTACATTCAGTTTCACAGACGTTCATGTGAAGTGAGAGTGTGATGGATGGAGTTTGACTTCACCACCAGAGGGGCGTCGCAGGAACTCTTTGTTTACATGATGTAATTAGTTGTGCATTATGGGTAATTGCTGCTCTGCTCCAGTCAGATTCGGTTTATTTCCTCCAGCTGAGTTTGTTTATCATCATCAGAGGAACTTTTAAGATCTGTTGTGTGTTTGTGGAGGGATAGAGGAGGTAAACTAATTCCTAAAGACGTCTACTTGTGCTTATAGTACATGATTCCTGAGAGTTTTACTTTTCAATCTTTTAAATGCCACAACCCCTCAGATATGATCATCCCCATCCTAAAGTTATATACAGCTAGATCATGTGCAAGACCCAATGTAGATTTATTTAAGCTGGTGTACTACATACTTGGAAAATATTTAGTTTCTATTAAGTGATTTTTTTCTATTCCCTCTATAACTGTTAGATGTATTATTTATTTGTTTATTTTTAACAATTTTTATTTACTCATTTATTTTAATATAATTTTATTATGTATTTATTTAGTTTTATGAATGAAATTATTTTAATATACTTTTTATTACTTATTTTAATCTTTTTAATCTTTTTATTTTAATGTAATGTCTATTATTTGCTTATTTATGTCATTATAATTTAATCATTTAAATAATAATATTAATACTTATAATTTATATTTAATTATGTCTATAATTATTTATTTAGTTACCCATTTTAATATAAGTATTTATTTATTTATGTATTTTTAATATCATTTATATAATTGAATTGCTTTCATATCATTTATATAATTGTAGTTATTATTTATATTTAAATATTTTCATATATTCTATTATGACTTTTAAATAAAATTTTATTGTTTAAATATTTATTTTAATAAGCACTTTTATTATTTATTTAATATCATTTTTATTTTTTTATTTTAATCGAATTTCTATTGTTTACTTATTTATTTTATTATATTTTATTAGTTATTTTAATATCATATTTATTTATTATTATTTTATATATGAATTTATTATAATCATTTACTTGTTTATTTTAATATAATTTTTTATTTATTTACTAATTTTAATATAGTCATTTATGTATTTATTTTAATATAATTTTATTATTTATTTTAATGTTTTTTTGTTTTTTTTTGGAGCTTATATATATATATATTTCTTTATTTGTATTTTTTCTTGTATTTTAAGCGTTTCCCCTGTCATAGACATCAGTGTTGTGTGAGTCCACCGGTGTGTTTCTGCACTCGTCTCTGTTCTCACGGTTAATCTGTGGCTCTGAGGATCTGCTGACCGACAGAGAGTCTCGGGCGCTGAGAGAGTTCAGATGGCTGTGTGTGTGTGTGTGTGTGTGTGTGTGGATCTGCTGACCGACAGAGAGTCTCGGGCGCCGATGAAAGAGAGGAACGAGACAGATGGACAGACAGACTCACAAAAAGATGCAGGACGCTCGTAATGAAGCGCAGCAGGTTTTGTTGATGCCGTGAGACGCTGGTGTTTGTTTAGGCTTCAGGCTGTGAACATGAATCCAGTTTAATAGAGGACGATATCTCTGACCTGAGGGCTTCACACACACTTACTGAAGCTGATGGGTTTCGTTTCAGTCAGGCATCACTAGTGCTGTTGAAAACTTCAGCAAACCACACAAAACACCCTAGCAACCACACATAGCAACACAAAAACACTTTTAGCCTCCGCATGATGCCCTGGCAACCACCCAGATAGTGTACTAGCTCAATACTGCAGTCTGTACTGTATACTACTCTCTCTGGTTACTCATTACAGGGGTCCAGACTGCGACCATTTTTTGAGAATGTGCGAGTTAAAATGTTATGTGGTCGCATTAGTGCGAGTGCACGGTCATGGTGCCTACTAAGTTAAATTCACGCATGAATTTTCCTGCATTGAACTTGTTTTAGCGCCCGCCAAAGTGAATTTTTGTCCCGCCAAAGTCTTATTTGATCGGTGAGTAATGTAGATGAACTGCTGCGCTTGTGACAGGGCACATGTTTGACTGAAAGAACGAGCAGAGAGAGAGAGAGAGAGAGACCCTGTCTTCAGAGCCAGGCGAAAGTGTAAACAAGACTTCACCGTCTCCAAACTAAGCGCTGTCTTGCTCTCTCTCCCTCGCACATATTGATCAGAATAAATCGACACGGTGGTAAAAGGTCGGAAGGTTCATGTGGAGCATTCGGAGATTTTCCTGAATTACCACTGGTGTGAATTGTGCTAAATAAGTTTCCTTATCTTCTCTGAAAAGTGTCCCAGACATCCAGCTGACATAAAATCACACTTTAATTAAACGAAAAAAACTATCCAGTGATGAAATGTTTTCTGTGTTGACAGAAATCTTGGATGTTCATGTCCTAACTGCTGGGATAATCACACAACGCACATGACACGTCCAATTCGCGAACTAATGACTCCTTTGAACGATTCATTTTAATGAATAGTTAAAACAACTGATCTTTCCAACAGTGAACTCAGGAGAATCGGTGTATAACTAATCAGTAACACTTTACAACAAGGTTCTATTTATTACATAAATTACATTAAAAAGTACAGTTTGCTTAGCCTACTCAAGCTTTAAAATAAATAAAACCGTTTTTTTGAAAAGCACATGACTACATTTTTCCACACAGTGCTATCAGGAATCGATAAGAGAATCGTTAAAGAATCGGATCGATAATCAGAATCATCAGTGGCATTATTATTGATACAATCTTATCAATCCCCATCCCTGTGTGAAGACAGTAAAATTATAATCAAACATTAAAGAACATACATGATTTTTTAATAGTTTTTTTGAGAGTTAAAAGATTAAAACATTTTGCTAACATGAGGTCTTGTGTCGCTGTCAGTCTTTATACATCAGTGCTAAACTGACGTATGCAGATTAAGAGCACTATTCATCATCAGCATGCAGTGATTAATCCCATGGCATGTAGCAAAAAAAAAGAAAAAAAGAAGGTGCGACCAAATCATGTGCTGGTGCGACCAACTGAGAAAGTTAGTAGCACCAGTGCAACCAGTGGAAAAGTTAGTCTGGAGCCCTGCATTATACAACCATAACCACTGTACATTTATAAAAATATAAAAGATTGGAAAATAGACAATACTAGATTAGAATACTTGCTAAATAACTTACTAGATACATCAGTCCATACTATACCATACTTATACTTCTGATTTGTAAGTCGCTTTGGATAAAAGCGTCTGCTAAATGACTAAATGTAAAAAATGTAAATGTTTACACTGCATACTACTGTTCCTGGCAATACAGCACTGGATGTTGAAGTTAGTGTGTGTTTGCTGGGATCTCTGTGTTCAGATGGTTGTGTGTGTGTGTGTGTGTGTGTGTGTGTGTGTGTGTGTGTGTGTGTGTGTGTGTGTGTGTGTGTGTGTGTGTGTGTTGCTGGGATCTCTGTGTTCAGATGGTTGTGTGTGTGTGTGTGTGTGTGTGTGTGTGTGTGTGTGTGTGTGTGTGTGTGTGTGTGTGTGTTTGCTGGGATCTCTGTGTTCAGATGGTTGTGTGTGTGTGTGTGTGTGTGTGTGTGTGTGTTTGCTGGGATCTCTGTGTTCAGATGGTTGTGTGTGTGTGTGTGTGTGTGTGTGTGTGTGTGTGTGTGTTTGCTGGGATCTCTGTGTTCAGATGGTTGTGTGTGTGTGTGTGTGTGTGTGTGTGTGTGTGTGTGTGTGTGTGTGTTTGCTGGGATCTCTGTGTTCAGATGGTTGTGTGTGTGTGTGTGTGTGTGTGTGTGTGTGTGTGTGTGTGTGTGTGTGTGTGTTTGCTGGGATCTCTGTGTTCAGATGGTTGTGTGTGTGTGTGTGTGTGTGTGTGTGTGTGTGTGTGTGTGTGTGTGTGTGTGTGTGTTTGCTGGGATCTCTGTGTTCAGATGGTTGTGTGTGTGTGTGTGTGTGTGTGTGTGTGTGTGTGTGTGTTTGCTGGGATCTCTGTGTTCAGATGGTTGTGCGTGTGTGTGTGTGTGTGTGTGTGTGTGTGTGTGTGTGTTTGCTGGGATCTCTGTGTTCAGATGGTTGTGTGTGTGTGTGTGTGTGTGTGTGTGTGTGTGTTTGCTGGGATCTCTGTGTTCAGATGGTTGTGTGTGTGTGTGTGTGTGTGTGTGTGTGTGTGTGTGTGTGTGTTTGCTGGGATCTCTGTGTTCAGATGGTTGTGTGTGTGTGTGTGTGTGTGTGTGTGTGTGGGGGGGGTTAGGGTTAGGTTAGTGTTAGACCGCTAGGAGGCGCCTTCTGGCCCATATCTATCTGCGTCTCATATTGACGCTAAAGGGTGCCATGTGCGTTGGATGTAGACGAAATGTCAAAAGCGTCAGTATATGACGCCTTGGGATGAGAACGGGCTGGTTTGCTGTGATCTCTGTGTTCAGATTGTTGAGTGTGTGTGTGTGTGTGTGTGTGTGTGTGTATGCTGTGATCTCTGTGTTCAGATGGTTGAGTGTGTGTGTGTGTGTGTGTGTGTGTGTGTGTGTGTGTGTGTGTGTGTTTGCTATGATCTCTGTTCAGATGGTTGTGTGTGTGTGTGTATGTGTGTGTGTGTGTGTCTGGTCAGAGGGTGTCTGGAGACTGAGGCAGGGAATGGTGTGATTGGACGAGTGGCTCCATTAGTGTGAGGAACAGCCGCCGGTGTTTAGAGCTGAAGGTTCGCCGCTCGTGTCGCTGAGTGAAAGAAAGGGACGGTCAGATTTCCCCGGTGTCCGACTGCTGTTTTATATCCCGTACGGCCTGTCAGGAATGATTTATGAACTCATAACGCCTGTACTGTACCTAGTCATATTTTAGCCTGACACTTATTATTGAAATGAGACATTTAGCCCATGTGAACGGAGACAGAGCCGACGGGACGCTGGTTTCTCTCGCTGCCCTTCAGCGGCGGGAAGTACGCTTTGGGGAATTTAATGGCACTTCTCGGCTAAGTGCACGACTCCATATTGGATTGTGTTTGAAAATGTAAATTGATTCCCGGCACACAAAGACCTGAGCCGATGTTGTGGAGTTTATTAGTCTGTCTCTGAGACCTTTCTTTCTGTGCTGTTGGAATGAAGGCAGGTTGAATCATGTGCCAAACATTTTGACTTTCAATGGCTAACCACATGCTATTTATAAAGTTTTTAATTATTATTTGTTTTTATTTGTATTTTATTTTATTAGTTTGGCTGATGCTTTTATCCAAAGTGACTTACATTACATTCAAGATTTACATGTATTATATATATATATATATATATATTTTTTTTTTATTAGTTTGGCAGATGTTGAAATAAAATACGTTTTTGTTGTTACATCATGTAACATATAACATTTTACTTTATAATTAGTTTGGCAGAAGCTTTTTTTTTTAAGATTTACATGTTTTTATCATTTTATAAAATTTTATAAAATTATATTAAATGTTATTAAATGTTATAAATTTTTGATTAAATGTTATACATTTTTGATTAAATTTTATTACATTTTATTACATTTTATTACATTTTATTACATGTTATTAAATTTTATTCGTTTGGCAGATTGAAATAAAATAAGTTTTTGTTATGTTATATTGTATAACATGAGTTATGTGTTTCTGGTGTGAGAAGGCTCTCCGTGATCATCTAGTGTGTAGATGTGGCTCGGGTTCTTCCTCCAGTGTGCGTCTGTGAAGCAGGTCTCAGATCAGTTTGATGGATTCAGATTTAGTTTGATGCTCATTGGTGAAACACTGACACACTCACTATCAAGCGCTCTGTGTTATTTAAAAGCCACTCAAATGCACTTGAAAGATGAGAAGATGAAGAGCAAGAGCAGAGGTTCAGAGACGAGGCGTCAAACCGATCTTTGTCTCCTTTATTTATGAGCTGCTTGTTTAAAGTGGCTTTCAGTGTGTGTGTGTGTGTGTGTGAGTGAGTAAAGCTGGAGTGTTTCCAAGCGCAGCTGCTGTAGATCCTGTGCAAACAGAGCCAGACACTCGTTCTCCAGTGAAGAGACTGAGGATCAGCACATTCACCACTGACACTGACACTGAAACACAGATATATTTCTCAATTTGAATATAAGGAGCGCATAAGAGGACACATAGTAATTCGACTTTAAAAATGCACTACAGTATTTACATTAAAAACATCTTACTGACTCCAAACTTTTGAAAGGTGTGTGTGTGTGTGCGTGCGTGTAGTAGTCAAACCAAAAATTATTCAGACACCAGATTCATTTTCAGATTCATCAGATTCCAAAAAAATTCATAAAATGACTACCAGTAAAAATGATAAAAATTTGGGACCAAAAACACTTTGAGCTGATCATGTTTTGCTGAAGTGTGTTTTCTTTAATTGCTAATGCTCTTTTTACACACAGACTGAACACAATGAAGCATTGCTTGGTCACTGGTTGAGCTAAACTGGTATTATCTAATTGTGTAGTTAAATTTAACAGCTGACAGATATTCAACATAATTCATGTGTGAGACAGTCTAACAGAAGGACGGACAAAACCAGTCAAATATCAACTGAGTTCTGCTCATATTTTAGTACCGTTTTCTAAACTATAGCGAATAAACTGATAATGTGAGAAATGTTGAAGATGTCTGAATATATTTTGGTTTGACTGTATATACCGATATTAAATAAAAGTAAGAATAATTTTACTATTTAAACCAAATTTAGGTTTTCCACATGGAGCAAGACAACATAGAGCAGGTCAAGAAGATGAAAACCTGTAGAACCTTAAAGAATGAAGGGATGAACCGATATGAACATTTTGGCCGATAACGATAATTTTTTATATTTGAAAGCCGATAACCGATATTATTCTAAGATACAATTTTTTCCCTTTCTAATCATATTTCAAGCCATTCAAAACCATCATGTTAAACAGTGCACATCTGAAGCGTCTCAGCGAGCCCGATCTCACGGGAAAACGTACAAATTCTACGAGGTGGCTTATTCGTACGAATTCATACGACCTGCCTCGTACGAATTAGTACGTTTTTTGCAAAATCGTACATATTTTACGAATTGGCCAATTCGTATGAATTCATACGAATGACCTACCCCTGACCCCGCCCCTAAACCTACCCATCACGTGGGTTTAGACAAATCGTACAAATTCGTACGAGTAAGGTCGTTCGAATTAGTACGAATTAGCCAACTTTTTATCATTCGTACGAATTGGTCGTGAGATAGCGTTGTCTCAGCTGAAGGAAATAACACATTATTTATCGGCTTTAATATATCGGACAAATCTTCTTATATAACATTAATATATGAACTTCTGTTGGTGTCATGTTTAGCAAGTGTTGTCCTCCATCATCAGGACTGGTCTGAATATAGCTAATGCTAACGGGCCAGCCGACAGATGCCCGACCGTGGCAGGAATAATTATTATTCATATCCTCAATTGGGATTAATTGCTCCATCTGGCTCTCATTTAAACAATACGACGGAAACTCCTCCAGCACCTCTTTCTCCTTCCTTTAACTGGTTTCTTTTCATTCAGAGCCTCAGAAGAGGGCGAGCGTGGCGCCGCTAATGCCTCAAATCTGCTCGTTTCTCTCCCAGCCTGTCATGAGCCACGGGCCAGATCATTTATCTACCCACCATCCTTTGTGTTCCCGCCTCTCTGCTCCACGACTCACTTCCTCCTCCAAAACAGAAGCCACCAGCGTGTTATTTGACTAAATAATCATAATTGATTTTCTGAATGCAAATGAATAATATTATTTCTGGTGTCTGTCCATTAATCTCCCATCCACAGTCTTTATATGATCCGTGAGCCGCTGGAACGGCAGTAGATACGGCTGTGTTGGTTTGACCGCATTAGACTGTAAATGGTGAGATTCACTGGACTACTTCATCATGATTGTTCTCTCCGCGGGCCAATTACTGAGCTAAACGAAGCCTCTCCTCGCCTGTACATATGCAGAACAAACGCACGCTTCATTCACATTCATCCAGCAAACACACGCTTGAGTCGCTCCAACAGTGAGCCTGATGAAAGCATCAATATTATATGACGTCCAACAGCGTCTCATCTGCACTGAAACAGTCTCCGTCTCAGCGGCACGTGTTCATTGGTAATTTATAGCGATAAAGGAACGCTTGTAATTGCTCTATTATTCAGAAAGCTGCTTTACCAAGGGTTTTCTCTGACATATACACGATTTGCATGGGGATTTCGGTTGTATATTTTATTTCGTGTCTGAAATTGTCATAAATGTATACATTTAAAGGTGAAGTGCTTCATTTCGGCACCAACACTGACTGTTTTCAATCATGTTTCCTGAACACGCCCCCGTCCGTCATTGGTCAGTCGGTCTGATAGCCCCGCCCCATTCTCACTCCATTGGTAATCGGCAAAAATCGGTATCGGCAGGTCACACTTACAAAAAAAAAATCAGAATCGGCCAAGAAAATTGCAAACACTGCCACTCAAATTTATCGGCTTTAATGGATCAGACAAATTTTCTTAGCAGACCGTTAACAATAAAAATTAACATATATCGCCCGATACCGATACGGTGGGCGATATATCGTGGTGCTTAATTTCGGCACCAACAATGACTGTTTTCAATCATGTTTCCTGAACACTTCTCCATCTGTCATTGGTCAGTCAGTCTGATAGCCCCGCCCCACTCTCACTCCATTGGTCATCGGCAAAAATCGGTATCGGCAGGTCACACTTAAAAAAAAAAAAAAACTGTAATCTGAATCTGCCAAGAAAATTGCAGTCGTGCATCTCTAATTTATCGGTTTTAAAATATCGGCCAAATTTTCTTATCTGACCGATAACGATATCAATAACAATTAACATATATCTGGCGATACCGATATGTTTTGGCCGATATATTGTGGTGCTTCATTTAATTTAATTTCAACACTGACTGTTTTCAATCATGTTTCCTGAACACTCCCCCGTCTGTCATTGGTCAGTCAGTCTGGTAGCCCCGCCCCACTCTCACTCCATTGGTTATCGGCAAAAAAAATCGGTATCGGCAGGTCACACTTACAAAAATAAACAGTAATCTGAATCTGCCAAGAAAATTGCAGTCAGTGCATCTCTAATTTAGTGGTTTTAAAATATCGGCCAAATTTTCTTATCTGACCGATAACGATATCAATAACAATTAACATATATCAGGCGATACCGATATGTTTTGGCCGATATATTGTGGTGCTTCATTTAATTTAATTTCAACACTGACTGTTTTCAATCATGTTTCCTGAACACTTCTCCATCTGTCATTGGTCAGTCAGTCTAATAGCCCTGCCCCACTCTCACTCCATTGGTCATCGGCAAAAATCGGTATCGGCAGGTCACACTTAAAAAAAAAAAAAAAACAGTAATCTGAATCTGACAAGAAAATTGCAATCGGTGCATCTCTAATTTATCGGTTTTAAAATATCGGCCAAATTTTCTTATCTGACCGATAACGATATCAATAACAATTAACATATATCGGCCGATACCGATATGTTGGCCGATATATTGTGGTGCTTCATTTAATTTAATTTCAACACTGACTGTTTTCAATCATGTTTCCTGAACACTCCCCCGTCTGTCATTGGTCAGTCAGTCTGGTAGCCCCGCCCCACTCTCACTCCATTGGTTATCGGCAAAAAAAATCGGTATCGGCAGGTCACACTTACAAAAATAAACAGTAATCTGAATCTGCCAAGAAAATTGCAGTCGGTGCATCTCTAATTTACCGGTTTTAAAATATTGCCCAAATTTTCTAATCTGACCGATAACGATATCAATAACAATTAACATATATCGGCCGATACCGAGATGGTGGCCAATGTATCGTGGTGCTTCATTTCATTTCATTTCAACACTGACTGTTTTCAATCATGTTTCCTGAACACGCCCCCGTCTGTCATTGGTCAGTCAGTCTGATAGCCCCGCCCCACTCTCACTCCATTGGCTGATTCAGGAGTAGATCAGAATCGAAAAGTTGTTATTTTCAGAGCTGTAAACTCATTTCTGAACTGTCAGAATGAACTCTTTGAAATGATCCAATAAAATATGCATGAATATAATCAGTGCTCGAGATCAAACTCCCATCATTTGGACCCAATCTCCTGATCGCTCTTCACTGTGATGGATTCAGACACTCTCATGTATGATTTACTTTAGATTGAGAGACGCACACAGCTCCAGATCACATCTAAATGATGCTGTGAAACGTTTCTCAGCAGCCGCCGCCGGATGATATAATGTGTGTCATTAATAGCCAATCAGTTTCCTGTGCGACTCAATCTGCTCAATTCATTCCATGAGAGTTTAATTACAGATTACTGATGAATAGACATGCAGTCGCTCTGTTGTTCTGGACTCTATCAGTCGGTGCTTGTGTGAATCAGTAAAGAATGGTTACATAAATGCAAATATTTAGGCCTGGATTTAAGAATTATACATTTGGATTGCACAGTTTTAGTATAAACAAACTAATAAACCTAATGTGATGCATATTTGTCTGTGTAATCTAAATGAATGGAAATTTTATATGCGATTCAAAATGCATAAATAGGTACTAAGGATGTACGATATATTGGCCACCATATCGGTATGGGCCGATATATGATAATTTTTAATGTTATTGTTATTGGCCTGATATGAAAATTTGGCTGATATATAAAAACCGATAAATAATGTATTATTTCCTTCAGCTGAGACTCTTCAGATGCGCACTGTTCAACATGATGGTTTTGAATTGCTTGAAATATGATTGGAAATCACTTCAAAATAGAGTTAAGTGCAACATGTCATATGGGCCACATAAAATTATAATGAGAACATTATTGTGTGACTGGAACATGATGAGTCTTTTGTTTTTGTGATCAGGCTCTCAAAAATTCTATAATTTGGATTTAGATTTATCAGCCAATATATCAGTTATCGCCTTTCAAGTATAAAGAATTATCGGTTATCGGTAACGGCCGATTTCATATCGGTGCATCCCTAATAGGTATGTCTTCTGAGGAGATGTTTGGCAGGATGTTCACGCTGCTCTTTTCTCTACAATGACACTTGGTTTAAAAGTGTATACGTTTGCAATGACATCAGTGTGTAAATCCTAATTTCTCGCCGGTTACAGGTGAACGGGAGGGATCTGTCGAGAGCGAGCCATGATGAGGCGGTCGAAGCTCTCCGTAGCGCCAAAGATCCCATCGTGGTGCAGGTGCTCCGGCGGACCCCTTTACCCCGGGGTCAGGGGTCATGCCAGGACGTCCAGGTGGTGGACGTGTGCACGCAGACGGAAATCACCTTCGAGCACATCATGGCTTTGGCCAAACTCCGTCCTGCCACACCACCCGTGCCGGACATCTGCCCGTTCCTCCTGTCGGACAGGTACAAACTCGTTTCATGAGCACATGAGGGGCTTTCGCACCGGATAGTTCTAGGAACGAGCCACCACGGTGTTTCCCCGAGGACTAATGGTTCCCCTAGGAGCGTTTTCCTGATTGAATTCGCACCGCCAGTAGGAACTCTGAAGTGACGAAAGACACACTTGTTGTTGTGACTTTTATTTTGACGGCGCTGAGAACGACTGAGCTCACAGTGCTCGCATTCTCCTGTTCATTAGTTTACGATCTAACAGTCCTGTCTAATGTCTAATACGTTATTAGATAGAACTGTTATACATAGAAAGTAGACAGTAATGAAGAGTTATTGGCGTATGGCGTGTGTTTGATGTCCAGTGTTGCTGAGAAGAAACACATAATCATGTTTCTCTTGGTCTCCTCAAAGTTGTGTTGGATTTTCTCCTCAGTGTAAAGATTGAGAGGTCCATCAATCACTGTTTTCCATGTTCATAGAGTTAGCTTGTGGAGTAAATATATAGGCTATAATCTGTGTGTTTACACAGCTTTTTTAAAAATGGTGTGTGTTGGTGTTTCGCGTGTGTTCGGCCAATCAGCGAACACTAACGTCACGGATAGTTCCTATAGCGCTGGTTTAGAGAGTAAATTAGTTCCTCCAAAAGGAGTTCCTAAAACTAAAATCGTTCACAGTTCCTGCGGTGCGAACACGCCAAAATCCGGGACCTTCCGCCAGTAGTTCTAGTAACTATGAAAAGGTTCCTCCGGTGTGAAAGGCCCTGTAGGAGCATCTTGGGGTTTCCTCGAAAACAGTGCAGAAATCTTTCCTGATTCTCTCTTTCTTGTTGTGGAGTTCGTCTCTCAGGAGAACCAAAGCAGGAACAAGATAAAGTTTAGCATGAAGAGTATCTGGGTTTCTCCCCTGGAGACGGAGAACTGCAAAACAAGCTGAGCAGGGGATGCTGGGAAGTTAATTGAAAGCGTCTGAGGCGCAGAGAGGGTGTTAGGGAGGTAATTAATGATGCACAATGGCCCATTGATAATTCATAGTCTAAAATTTGTCTCCCGCTCAAGATCCGTGTTTTGTTCCTAAACTCCCTTCGGAGAGTCGTATGCTGATTTGGATATTTTTAATCCTTTTGTCCTTCTGAAGAAAGGCGTTCAGGAATTCTTAGTGGATGTTGTTGCTGTGATGGTGTTATTGAACCAGTAAATAATTCAGTCTCATCAGGACTGTTCAGCATCTGAGCGCCACTTCCGGGACTTCATCAGACCACCAGGGTTGTGCTTCGAGCGAATGCCTTTTAAATTTCAGTTCAGTTCATGAAGTTGCATGACGGGATGCAGAATAGCAATTCAACATTTTTATTTCAAAGAAATTCATATAACTGTAATTTTTTTTAATAGAAAAGCAAAGTGTCAACTGTGAATTGAAATCACCTTGAAGTTTGAAGATTTACAGACAAACAGATAGACGGATAGATGGATGGATAAAGTGGTGGATTGATGGATAAAGCGATGGATGGATGGATTGATGGATGGATAAAGCGATGGATGGATTTGTAAAACTTCCAGATGTTTGAATTGTTACCTATACAATTCATAATTTGGATGCTATATTTCAGCATATTTAATAAATGAATGTTTGTGAACCAGTGTGGAAGAACCCTACATTTCCCAGAATGCAACACTGTGTTCAATTTTAGTTCAGCCTATTCCTCTTCCAGTCCCTCCCATTCAAATTCTCAACCCAGACGCGCGACAGGGATCAGCTCGGATGGCTTGGCATCAGCGGCTCCGTCAGTGCTGAACAAACACTGAGTCAGAGCAGATCATAAACCAAACACACACACGCTTCACATGCTAATGAAGGGTGATCAGCTGTATGTGCTCTTGCACAAAATAAAGAATAATAACGATAACACACACCTTGAGGACTGATGAATCTCATCACATTATCAGCAGCTGCACATGACAGGAGCTTCATTTCATGAACACGCGTGTGCAGAGACGCACAATTCAATTCTCATCTCTCCTGAAGATGCATTGTGTGTGTGTGTGTGTGTGTGTGTGTCTCCGTCCGCTGACATCTGCAATCTCTGCTCTCATTCTTCACCAGCCTCCAGCGCTTCTCTATATTCATATCAGTGAAAACCAGAATCTATCAGACATTTTATATCATTATATTGGTGCATGTCATGCTATAGTTGCTGGGAATTCAAAAAGTGATACTGTATTAAATATTTATGTGTTAAAGGAGTAGTTCACTTCAGAATTAAAATTTCCTGATAATTTACTCTCCCCCACGTCATCCGAGATGTTCATGTGTGTCTTTCTTCAGTGGAAAAGAAATGAAGGTTTTTGAGGAAAACATTCCAGGATGTTCCTCCATATAGAGACTTCAATGGGGTCCAGCGGGTTGAAGGTCCAGATGTGAGTTTCAGTGCAGCTTCAAAGTCTCGAGACGATCCAGCCGAGGAATAAGAGTCTCATCTAGACAAACCAGTGGACATTTAGAACAAAATAAACATTTATATACTTTTATCCACAAATGCTGGTCTTGCTCTAGCTGTGATGAGACACACATTACGTAATCAGGTTGAAAGGTCAAGCGGGACCTAGGCGTAAGAACAGACCCAGTGTTGACAAAGCAAAC